>NW_025234217.1:0-7276 GCF_018294505.1 Triticum aestivum | reverse complement strand
GCGTCGGGTCTACACGGAGTGGATGTAGCTGTGGGTTTGGCCCGGATGTTGCTCCAAAGTGTTCCTCCGGGCCGACCTAACACAACCGGGTGGAGAGGTCCACTGGTCAAAGCCCGTCCGTGCAAAGTCAAAGGGCTAGATCCCATGGTCAAACGCTACAGGGTTAGCTGGGACGGGGGCCCTGGGGGGTAGCAATGCCACCGGAGCGTCGTACCGGGCCCTCATACATGCGGGGTGGTGTTGTGGCATGTCCGAAGAGGCGGCACGCGTCTCCGGGTTGTGGCCCCCCTCACGGACGACAATGAAACGGTAGTAGACGTTCTGCGGTAACGATGCATCGTGAATATTATTAAATACTTGGAGCGCGATAAAATCATGAGTTTTTTACACAACGTGGGCACATGTTCTATAGGACTGATGGTAATTTTTCATAATTTTTTGTGATGGAGAAGTATCTGAACACTTCCCTCTACGCGGATTGCTCTTCGCACGTCTACGACTGTGTCCGGCGGCCTCCGGGGGCTAGCATACCGTCAAATCTTGCGTAGGCGGCCTCTCACAAATTTGGAAGTGTTGAGGCGGTTGCAAACGCCCGGCACGCGTCTCCGGGGTATGTCCCCCCCCTCACGGCCGCCACCGCCGCCGGCACCTGGAGGGGGGAAATGGACGCGTCGGGTCTACACGGAGTGGATGTAGCTGTGGGTTTGGCCCGGATGTTGCTCCAAAGTGTTCCTCTGGGCCGACCTAAGACAACCGGGTGGAGAGGTCCACTGGTCAAAGCCCGTCCGTGCAAAGTCAAAGGGCTAGATCCCGTGGTCAAACGCTACAGGGTTAGCCGGGACGGGGGCCCTGGGGGGTAGCAATGCCACCGGAGCGTCGTACCGGGCCCTCATACATGCGGGGTGGTGTTGTGGCATGTCCGAAGAGGCGGCACGCGTCTCCGGGTTGTGGCCCCCCTCACGGACGGCAATGAAACGGTAGTAGACGTTCTGCGGTAACGATGCAGCGTGGATATTATTAAATACTTGGAGCGCGATAAAATCATGAGTTTTTTACACAACGTGGGCACATGTGCTATAGGACTGATGGTAATTTTTCATAATTTTTTGTGATGGAGAAGTATCTGAACACTTCCCTCTACGCGGATTGCTCTTCGCACGTCTACGACTGTGGCCGGCGGCCTCCGGGGGCTAGCATACCGTCAAATCTTGCGTAGGCGGCCTCTCACAAATTTGGAAGTGTTGAGGCGGTTGCAAACGCCCAGCACGCGTCTCCGGGGTGTGTCCCCCCCCTCACGGACGCCGCCGCCGCCGGCACCTGGAGGGGGGAAACGGACGCGTCGGGTCTACACGGAGTGGATGTAGCTGTGGGTTTGGCCCGGATGTTGCTCCAAAGTGTTCCTCTGGGCCGACCTAACACAACCGGGTGGAGAGGTCCACTGGTCAAAGCCCGTCCGTGCAAAGTCAAAGGGCTAGATCCCGTGGTCAAACGCTACAGGGTTAGCCGGGACGGGGGCCCTGGGGGGTAGCAATGCCACCGGAGCATCGTACCGGGCCCTCATACATGCGGGGTGGTGTTGTGGCATGTCCGAAGAGGCGGCACGCGTCTCCGGGTTGTGGCCCCCCTCACGGACGGCAATGAAACGGTAGTAGACGTTTTGCGGTAACGATGCAGCGTGAATATTATTAAATACTTGGAGCGCGATAAAATCATGAGTTTTTTACACAACATGGGCACATGTGCTATAGGACTGATGGTAATTTTTCATAATTTTTTGTGATGGAGAAGTATATGAACACTTCCCTCTACGCGGATTGCTCTTCGCACGTCTACGACTGTGGCCGGCGGCCTCCGGGGGCTAGCATACCGTCAAATCTTGCGTAGGCGGCCTCTCACAAATTTGGAAGTGTTGAGGCGGTTGCAAACGCCCAGCACGCGTCTCCGGGGCGTGCCCCCCCCCCACTCACGGCCGCCGCCGCCGCCGGCACCTGGAGGGGGGAAACGGACGCGTCGGGTCTACACGGAGTGGATGTAGCTGTGGGTTTGGCCCGGATGTTGCTCCAAAGTGTTCCTCCGGGCCGACCTAACACAACCGGGTGGAGAGGTCCACTGGTCAAAGCCCGTCCGTGCAAAGTCAAAGGGCTAGATCCCATGGTCAAACGCTACAGGGTTAGCTGGGACGGGGGCCCTGGGGGTAGCAATGCCACCGGAGCATTGTACCGGGCCCTCATACATGCAGGGTGGTGTTGTGGCATGTCCGAAGAGGCGGCACGCGTCTCCGGGTTGTGGCCCCCCTCACGGACGGCAATGAAACGGTAGTAGACGTTCTGCGGTAACGATGCAAGGTGAATATTATTAAATACTTGGAGCGCGATAAAATCATGAGTTTTTTACACAACGTGGGCACATGTGCTATAGGACTGATGGTAATTTTTCATAATTTTTTGTGATGGAGAAGTATCTGAACACTTCCCTCTACGCGGATTGCTCTTCGCACGTCTACGACTGTGGCCGGCGGCCTCCGGGGGCTAGCATACCATCAAATCTTGCGTAGGCGGCCTCTCACAAATTTGGAAGTGTTGAGGCGGTTGCAAACGCCCAGCACGCGTCTCCGGGGCGTGCCCCCCCCCTCACGGACGCCGCCGCCGCCGGCACCCGGAGGGGGGAAACGGACGCGTCGGGTCTACACGGAGTGGATGTAGCTGTGGGTTTGGCCCGGATGTTGCTCCAAAGGGTTCCTCTGGGCCGACCTAACACAACCGGGTGGAGAGGTCCACTGGTCAAAGCCCGTCCGTGCAAAGTCAAAGGGCTAGATCCCGTGGTCAAACGCTACAGGGTTAGCCGGGACGGGGGCCCTGGGGGGTAGCAATGCCACCGGAGCGTCGTACCGGGCCCTCATACATGCGGGGTGGTGTTGTGGCATGTCCGAAGAGGCGGCACGCGTCTCCGGGTTGTGGCCCCCCTCACGGACGGCAATGAAACGGTAGTAGACGTTCTGCGGTAACGATGCAGCGTGAATATTATTAAATACTTGGAGCGCGATAAAATCATGAGTTTTTTACACAACGTGGGCACATGTGCTATAGGACTGATGGTAATTTTTCATAATTTTTTGTGATGGAGAAGTATCTGAACACTTCCCTCTACGCGGATTGCTCTTCGCACGTCTACGACTGTGGCCGGCGGCCTCCGGGGGCTAGCATACCGTCAAATCTTGCGTAGGCGGCCTCTCACAAATTTGGAAGTGTTGAGGCGGTTGCAAACGCCCAGCACGCGTCTCCGGGGTGTGCCCCCCCCCCACTCACGGACGCCGCCGCCGCCGGCACCTGGAGGGGGGAAACGGACGCGTCGGGTCTACACAGAGTGGATGTAGCGGTGGGTTTGGCCCGGATGTTGCTCCAAAGTGTTCCTCTGGGCCGACCTAACACAACCGGGTGGAGAGGTCCACTGGTCAAAGCCCGTCCGTGCAAAGTCAAAGGGCTAGATCCCGTGGTCAAACGCTACAGGGTTAGCCGGGACGGGGGCCCTGGGGGTAGCAATCCCACCGGAGCGTCGTACCGGGCCCTCATACATGCGGGGTGGTGTTGTGGCATGTCCGAAGAGGCGACACGCGTCTCCGGGTTGTGGCCCCCCTCACGGACGGCAATGAAACGGTAGTAGACGTTCTGCGGTAACGATGCAGCGTGAATATTATTAAATACTTGGAGCGCGATAAAATCATGAGTTTTTTACACAACATGGGCACATGTGCTATAGGACTGATGGTAATTTTTCATAATTTTTGTGATGGAGAAGTATCTGAACACTTCCCTCTACGCGGATTGCTCTTCGCACGTCTACGACTGTGGCCGGCGGCCTCCGGGGGCTAGCATACCGTCAAATCTTGCGTAGGCGGCCTCTCACAAATTTGGAAGTGTGAGGCGGTTGCAAACGCCCAGCACGCGTCTCCGGGGCGTGCCCCCCCTCCTCACGGACGCCGCCGCCGGCGGCACATGGAGGGGGGAAACGGACGTGTCGGGTCTACACTGAGTGGATGTAGCTGTGGGTTTGGCCCGGATGTTGCTCCAAAGTGTTCCTCTGGGCCGACCTAACACAACCGGGTGGAGAGGTCCACTGGTCAAAGCCCGTCCGTGCAAAGTCAAAGGGCTAGATCCCATGGTCAAACGCTACAGGGTTAGCCGGGACGGGGGACCTGGGGGGTAGCAATGCCACCGGAGCATCGTACCGGGCCCTCATACATGCGGGGTGGTGTTGTGGCATGTCCGAAGAGGCGGCACGCGTCTCCGGGTTGTGGCCCCCCTCACGGCCGGTAATGAAACGGTAGTAGACGTTCTGCGGTAACGATGCAGCGTGAATATTATTAAATACTTGGAGCGCGATAAAATCATGAGTTTTTTACACAACGTGGGCACATGTGCTATAGGACTGATGGTAATTTTTCATATTTTTTTGTGATGGAGAAGTATCTGAACACTTCCCTCTACGCGGATTGCTCTTCGCACGTCTACGACTGTGGCCGGCGGCCTCCGGGGGCTAGCATACCGTCAAATCTTGCGTAGGCGGCCTCTCACAAATTTGGAAGTGTTGAGGCGGTTGCAAACGCCCAGCACGCGTCTCCGGGGCGTGCCCCCCCCCTCACGGACGCCGCCGCCGCCGGCACCCGGAGGGGGGAAACGGACGCGTCGGGTCTACACGGAGTGGATGTAGCTGTGGGTTTGGCCCGGATGTTGCTCCAAAGTGTTCCTCTGGCCGACCTAACACAACCGGGTGGAGAGGTCCACTGGTCAAAGCTCGTCTGTGCAAAGTCAAAGGGCTAGATCCCGTGGTCAAACGCTACAGGGTTAGCCGGGACGGGGGCCCTGGGGGGTAGCAATGCCACCGGAGCGTCGTACCGGGCCCTCATACATGCGGGGTGGTGTTGTGGCATGTCCGAAGAGGCGGCACGCGTCTCCGGGTTGTGGCCCCCCTCATGGACGGCAATGAAACGGTAGTAGACGTTCTGCGGTAACGATGCAGCGTGAATATTATTAAATACTTGGAGCGCGATAAAATCATGAGTTTTTTACACAACGTGGGCACATGTGCTATAGGACTGATGGTAATTTTTCATAATTTTTTGTGATGGAGAAGTATCTGAACACTTCCCTCTACGCGGATTGCTCTTCGCACGTCTACGACTGTGGCCGGCGGCCTCCGGGGGCTAGCATACCGTCAAATCTTGCGTAGGCGGCCTCTCACAAATTTGGAAGTGTTGAGGCGGTTGCAAACGCCCAGCACGCGTCTCCGGGGTGTGTCCCCCCCCCCTCACGGACGCCGCCGCCGCCGGCACCTGGAGGGGGGAAACGGACGCGTCGGGTCTACACGGAGTGGATGTAGCTGTGGGTTTGGCCCGGATGTTGCTCCAAAGTGTTCCTCTGGGCCGACCTAACACAACCGGGTGGAGAGGTCCACTGGTCAAAGCCCGTCCGTGCAAAGTCAAAGGGCTAGATCCCGTGGTCAAACGCTACAGGGTTAGCCGGGACGGGGGCCCTGGGGGGTAGCAATGCCACCGGAGCGTCGTACCGGGCCCTCATACATGCGGGGTGGTGTTGTGGCATGTCCGAAGAGGCGGCACGCATCTCCGGGTTGTGGCCCCCCTCACGGACGGCAACGAAATGGTAGTAGACGTTCTGCGGTAACGATGCAGCGTGAATATTATTAAATACTTGGAGCGCGATAAAATCATGAGTTTTTTACACAACGTGGGCACATGTGCTATAGGACTGATGGTAATTTTTCATAATTTTTTGTGATGGAGAAGTATCTGAACACTTCCCTCTACGCGGATTGCTCTTCGCACGTCTACGACTGTGGCCGGCGGCCTCCGGGGGCTAGCATACCGTCAAAACTTGCGTAGGCGGCCTCTCACAAATTTGGAAGTGTTGAGGCGGTTGCAAACGCCCAGCACGCGTCTCCGGGGCGTGCCCCCCCCCCCTCACGGACGCCGCCGCCGCCGGCACCTAGAGGGGGGAAACGGACGTGTCGGGTCTACACTGAGTGGATGTAGCTGTGGGTTTGGCCCGGATGTTGCTCCAAAGTGTTCCTCTGGGCCGACCTAACACAACCGGGTGGAGAGGTCCACTGGTCAAAGCCCGTCCGTGCAAAGTCAAAGGGCTAGATCCCATGGTCAAACGCTACAGGGTTAGCCGGGACGGGGGACCTGGGGGGTAGCAATGCCACCGGAGCATCGTACCGGGCCCTCATACATGCGGGGTGGTGTTGTGGCATGTCCGAAGAGGCGGCACGCGTCTCCGGGTTGTGGCCCCCCTCACGGCCGGTAATGAAATGGTAGTAGACGTTCTGCGGTAACGATGCAGCGTGAATATTATTAAATACTTGGAGCGCGATAAAATCATGAGTTTTTTACACAACGTGGGCACATGTGCTATAGGACTGATGGTAATTTTTCATAATTTTTTGGGATGGAGAAGTATCTGAACACTTCCCTCTACGCGGATTGCTCTTCGCACGTCTACGACTGTGGCCGGCGGCCTCCGGGGGCTAGCATACCGTCAAATCTTGCGTAGGCGGCCTCTCACAAATTTGGAAGTGTTGAGGCGGTTGCAAACGCCCAGCACGCGTCTCCGGGGCGTGCCCCCCCCCTCACGGACGCCGCCGCCGCCGGCACCCGGAGGGGGGAAACGGACGCGTCGGGTCTACACGGAGTGGATGTAGCTGTGGGTTTTGCCCGGATGTTGCTCCAAAGTGTTCCTCTGGGCCGACCTAACACAACCGGGTGGAGAGGTCCACTGGTCAAAGCTCGTCCGTGCAAAGTCAAAGGGCTAGATCCCGTGGTCAAACGCTACAGGGTTAGCCGGGACGGGGGCCCTGGGGGGTAGCAATGCCACCGGAGCGTCGTACCGGGCCCTCATACATGCGGGGTGGTGTTGTGGCATGTCCGAAGAGGCGGCACGCATCTCCGGGTTGTGGCCCCCCTCACGGACGGCAATGAAACGGTAGTAGACGTTCTGCGGTAACGATGCAGCGTGAATATTATTAAATACTTGGAGCGCGATAAAATCATGAGTTTTTTACACAACGTGGGCACATGTGCTATAGGACTGATGGTAATTTTTCATAATTTTTTGTGATGGAGAAGTATCTGAACACTTCCCTCTACGCGGATTGCTCTTCGCACGTCTACGACTGTGGCCGGCGGCCTCCGGGGGCTAGCATACCGTCAAATCTTGCGTAGGCGGCCTCTCACAAATTTGGAAGTGTTGAGGCGGTTGCAAAC
>NW_025234216.1:0-7276 GCF_018294505.1 Triticum aestivum | reverse complement strand
GTGCCATCCCACGATGCGCGCACAGCGGCCTAACTAACCTAGCTAAGCAAACTAAGAATCGGTCAGTGCACAAACAGGCTCATGCACTAGCCGTTTTATTCCTAACTGAACTTGACTGACGACTAAACTAGGCGCAGGATTACAGAGACAACAAATCCCCCCTTAATCCTGACGCCCTAGCAAAATCTCCATGACTCCAAGCTTGAGCCTCATCTCCGTGAATCTCGCACGACCCAATGCCTTGGTAAGAATGTCGGCGAGCTGGCCGTTGGTTCCGATGTGCTCAACGCCCACCTTGCCCTCCACGACCTTCTCACGAATGTAGTGATAGTGAGTGTTGATGTGCTTGCTGCGCTCGTGATGGACTGGGTTCTTGCAAAGCTCGATCGCAGACATGTTGTCTATCCGCAGCTTCACTGTTGCCGGAGGTTTGCCGGTCAGCTCCCCAAGGATACAACTTAGCCATACCCCTTGACATGCCGTTGTGGCCGCTGCCATGTACTACGCCTCACAGGACGAGAGGGCGACAACCTTCTGCTTCTGCGACGTCCATGTGATGATGCCTGAGTTGAGGAAGAAGGTGTATCCAGTCGTGCTCTTGCAATCATCAAGGTCACCTGCATGATCGCTATCACTGAACCCTGTTAGAACAGGATCCGGTGTCTTCCCCTTCAGATAGCAGCATCCATATCCCATTGTTCCGCTGATGTAGCGCAACACTTGTTTCGCCGCAGCCCAGTGCGCCGTCGTAGGAGCCTCCATGTACCTACTCACCATGCCAATGGCGTGCGTGATGTCAGGTCTGGTGTTGCAGAGGTACCGAAGGATCCCGACGATGCTCCGAAAACGCGTGGTGTCGACGGCGTCACCAGGGCTTCCCTTGCACAGCTTCAGTCGCGCTTCCATCGGCGTGTGGCAAGCGTTGCAGCCAGACATTCCGACCGCCTCCAAGATCTTCAGAGCATAAGACCTTTGGCAGATGGTGATCTCACCTGCCTCCTGCTTCACCTCCATCCCTAGGTAGTAGCTCAGCAGGCTGAGGTCGCTCATGTCAAACAGAAGATGCATCTGTACCTTGAACTCTGTGATATCCTCCTCGCAAGTGCCCGTGATGATCAGGTCATTGACGTAGACGCCAACGATGAGCGTCCCCTTGCCTCTGCTCCTCTTGTACACAGCGTGCTCGAGCGGGCTCCACTCGAATCCAAGCGAGACGAGAGATTCGTCCAGTTTCGCATTATAGGCCCGCGGCGCCTAACAAAGTCCATAGAGCGCCTTCCGCAGCCGCAACACCTTGTTCTTGTTGCCGACGCTGATGTACCCTGGTGGCTGGTGCTTGATACGTCTCCAAAGTATCTACTTTCCAAACACTTTTGCCCTTGTTTTGGACTCTAACTTGCATGATTTGAATGAAACTAACCCAGACTGACGCTGTTTTCAGCAGAACTGCCATGATGTTGTTTTATGTGTCGAAAAGAAAAGTTCTCGAAATGTCCTGGAAATCCACGGAGGCACTTTTTAGAATTAATAAGAATTTTTGGCGAAAGAATCAAGGCCAGGGGGCCCACGGGCTGTCCACGAGACAGGGGGCGTGCCCTCCTATCTCGTGGGCCCCCCGGACCTCCTCCGACCTCAACTCCAACTCCATATATACCGTCTCGGGGAGAAAAAAATAAAGGAGAAAGTTCCATCGCGTTTCACGACACAGAGCCGCCGCCAAGCCCTAATCTCTCTCGTGAGGGCTGATCTGGAGTCCGTTCGGGGCTCCGAAGAGGGGGATTCGTCGCCATCGTCATCATCAACCATCCTCCATCACCAATTTCATGATGCTCACCGCCGTGCGTGAGTAATTCCATCGTAGGCTTGCTAGACGGTGATGGGTTGGATGAGATTTACCATGTAATCAAGTTAGTTTTGTTAGGGTTTGATCCCTAGTATCCACTACGTTCTGAGATTGATGTTGCTATGACTTTGCTATGCTTAATGCTTGTCTCTAGGGCCCGAGTGCCATCATTTCAGATCTGAACCTATTATGTTTTCATGAATATATATGTGTTCTTGATCCTATCTTGCAAGTCTATAGTCACCTATTATGTGTTATGATCCGACAACCCCGAAGTGACAATAATCGGGATACTTCTCGGTGATGACCGTAATTTGAGGAGTTCATGTATTCACTGATGAAGCTATGTACCTAGGGTAGGGTCATGGACCTGTCCAAACTACGCTACCCAAGGATGTCTTTAGAAGAAACCACCTGTCAATCGACCTAGAGGTGTTCCACTCGACAGACTCGAGGACACTCGACCATGAAGATAACCACTCGACCATGAAGCTGACCACTCGACGGCCAGGAAATCTAAAGTCACTCTGCACGCAACGGTTTGTCATTAAGTAGCTTTTATGGTCTTCATAGCACTTTATGTGGGCGTTACCAGTAACCCCCAGTCTTAATGTACTTTAAACCCTGCATAACTGAGGGCTGGAGGGGTCTGGCGAACTCTATATAAGCCACCCCCTCCTCAGTGTAAAGGGTTCACACCCCTGTAACTCATACGCATACAATCCAGTCGACCGCCTCCGGGCTCCGAGACGTAGGGCTGTTACTTCTTCCGAGAAGGGCCTGAACTCGTAAAACTCTTGCGTGTACAACTACTCCATTGCTAGGATCTTTCCTCTCCCTTAGTACCCCCCTACACTACTGTCAGACTTAGAACCACGACAGTTGGCGCCCACCTTGGGGCAGGTGTCTTAGTGACTTATTAGAGAAGTTGCAATTTTTTCCGATCTCCTTCATCATGGTTTCAGGCAGAGTTTTGGTTGAGGGCCGCGAGATGTCTCGGCGTGCTCACGTTCATCGCCGACGACTCTGCCTGGCTTCAGGAGGCTCCGCTCGATGTCGACGCGCTCCCAGACCGCGGAGCGACGCACTTTCGCGCGTGCATCCGCGGTGTCCTCCTGCGGCAACCGTCGACCCAGTATCGATCGGTTTTTGTGTCATCCTCCCTCCCAGCTTCCCGCCGGCGCAAGCGCTCAGGTCGGTCGAGGCTTCAGTGGTGGGTGAGGCACGCGGTAGCTCGCTAGTTGACCACCGCCCAAGTCACGGCAATCGAGCCCGACGAATCTCTCTACGGCCTGTTCGACCTGTCGACTGGCTCCGCAGAGACTCCATCCGAGTGCGACAGCAGTGATCCAGCGGTGGAGGTCCTAATGGTCAATGGACCACACGGTCCCCCCGGCTTTCCCGGCGCCGAGGGAGGTGACGGCGGAGGCGATCCATCGCACGCCCATGATGAATACCTCCCCGAGCCCCTCAATTCGCTGCAGAGGGAAGAACTTCGCCGCCGGAACATGGATGCACTTCACACTCCTATCGTTGGAGATACCCCTGAGGCTCGCACCTTAGAGGACGCGCGCTTGGCCAACCTGGCTGAGCGCACTCGACTGGAGAACCTTCAGTGAGCACTCGACGAGCGTGCGCGGCAACGGGTCCCGGACTCCAGTCGACGTCAGCTCTTTCCACCTCCGACTCAGGTATATCGAACTCTGATTCAGAATTTAGCAGCTGCAGCCCGTATAGCAGAATCAATTCAGCCTTCCAAGTCAGAGGCCGGCAGAGGCTTGATGCAGATCAGAGATTTGCTCCGGGCAGCAAGAGATCAAAATTCAGCTGTATCACAGTCGCGGAACAGGATTCACATCAGATCCGTGGCTGCGAATACGGTCCAGTCGGCTCATAGCCCCAGATCGCCCCCGAGGCGTGAGGGGCGTGGAGACCGACACGATCAGTACAAGAACAGTGAGCAGTATGATCACCGATTCGATCGCGATGATCGACGTTGAGTGCCCACCCCTTCCCCAAGGGGTGGATCCTACGCACCTCGACAGCAGGATGATAGACTCCAGCACAGTGGTGGGCGAAGGATTCCAGTCGACCCCAGGGAACCAGGCCTTGATGCGAGATCCATCATCGTTTAAGGTCTGGTCAACCGGAACAGAGCTCACAGAGAGGGTCACGACAGAGATGTACCCACCAGCAGCCGAGTGCATGTCTCAGGACCAGAGTGTTTCAGCAGAGCCATCAGGGCCGCAGTGATTCCTTCCAACTTCAGGTTGGCGACTGGAGTCAATAAGTTCAATGGTGAGTCTAAGCTTGATACTTGGCTTGAAGACTACCGAGTGGCTGTCCAGATCGGCGGCGGAAATGATGAGGTGGCCATGAAACATCTGCCTCTTATGTTGGAGGGATCAGCCATAGCATGGCTGAATCAGTTGACACCTAGCAGCATTTACATGTGGGAAGATCTTTCCCGAGTGTTTGTCAGAACGTTTGAAGGAACATGCAAGTGATCAGCAGGACTGATAGAGCTGCAATCTTGTGTGTAGAAGTCGAATGAGACTTTGAGAGATTACATCCAGAGATGGATCACATTACATCACATGGTAGAGAATGTATCTGATCACTAGGCAGTCTGCGCCTTCAAGGAAGGCATTAAGTACAGAGAGCTAAGCCTGAAATTCGGTCAAACCGGAGACTTGTCTCTGAGTCGAATGATGGAGATAGCCACCAAATATGCCAATGGTGAGGAAGAGGATCGGCTCTGGAGTGGCAAGCACAAGTCAATCACCCAGGAAACCGGAGGAGGGAACTCCAGTCGGAAGCAAAATCAGAAAGCCAAACCAGCTGCTCCTGGAGAAGCCTTGGCCGTGACTCAAGGAAAGTTCAAAGGAAAGCCCAAAGGGCCTTGGAACCCCAAGAAAGTGAAGGATAAAGAAGGAAATGACGTGATGGATTTGCCGTGTCACATCCACACGAAGAAAGATGAAGAGGGTAATTTCATTTACCCGAAGCATACCACTCGACAGTGTCGACTCCTGATATAGCAGTTCCAAGGGAAACAGTCCAAGGATAAGGAAAAGGAGTCGGACAAAGTTGAGGACAAGGGGGATAGTGACGAGGAATATCCTCAGGTCAATTCCAATCTGGTGATTTTTGCTGACGTTGAGAGCAAAAGTCGACTGAAAGTTATAAACCGAGAGGTGAATATGGTTGCTCCGGTGACACCCAACTATTTGAAGTGGTCTCAGACGGCCATCACATTCGACCAGTCTGATCACCCGACGCGCATAGCCACCCCTGGGAGGCAAGCTCTGGTGGTCGACCCAGTCATCGAAGGTACTCGACTGACTAAAGTGTTGATGGATGGCGGCAGTAGTTTGAATATACTGTACGCAGAGACACTGAAAGGGATATGCATTCCGATGTCCAGACTCAGCACAAGCAACATGAGTTTCTATGGAGTCATTCCTGGAAAGAAGTCCGCGTCACTCGGCCAGATTGCTCTCGATGTGGTTTTTGTTGATTCCAAAAACTTCCGCAAAGAAAAGTTGACATTTGAGGTTGTGGATTTCCAAAGTGCCTATCACGCCATTTTGGGCAGGCCAACTTATGCACATTTTATGGCTCAACCATGTTACGTGAACCTCAAATTGAAGATGCCTAGACCTAAAGGCGTGATCACTGTTACTGGTAATGGCAAGAAGGCGGAAGAGTGCTTTCAGAAAGGCTCAAAGATCGCCGATGCTTAGATGGTAGCAGAAGAGTGGCAGGAACACCAGAGAAATGCAGACCCGAGTGATTTGTTACGAGCCAAGAAGCCCGCTACGGAATCAGCATTTCAGTCGTCCGGTGAGACAAAGCCAGTTCACATCCACCCGACCGACCCCAACGCTGCTCCTACTAATATCTCCACAACACTCGACCCCAAATAGGAAGAAGCGCTCATCCAGTTCCTCCGTGAGAACTGGGACATCTTTGCATGGAAACCTTCTGACATGCCAGGTGTACCCAGGGGGCTGGCTGAGCACTGTCTAAGAGTCGATTCAAAGGCAAAGCCTTTCAAGGAACATCTGCGATGGTCCGCCATCCAGAAAAGGAAGGCTATTGGCGAAGAAGTGGCTCAGCTCTTAGCAGCAAAGTTTATTGAGAGATTTACCACTCCGAGTGGCTCGCCAATTTGTCATGGTCCCCAAGAAGGACAAGTCACTTCGCATGTGCATTGACTTTAAACAAATCAATCGGGCCTGCCCGAAAGATCATTTTCCTCTTCCCCTCATCGACCAAATAGTCGACTCGACTGCGGGATGTGAGCGACTGTCTTTCTTAGACGCCTACTCCGGGTACCATCAGATTCGTCTGTATGGAGCCGATGAGATCAAAACAGCTTTCATCACCCCATTTGGGTTCTTCTATTATGTCACCATGCCATTCGGCCTCAAGAATGCCAGAGCCACGTTCATGAGGATGATTCAGAAGTGTTTGCTCACTCAAATCAGTCGGAATGTGGAAGCATACATGGATGACATTGTGGTCAAGTCGTGGAAAGGTTCCGACCTGCTGACTGACCTCGCTGAAACATTTGCCAACCTCAGGAGGTATGATATCAAGCTTAATCCATCCAAGTGCACATTCGGAGTTCCTGGCGGAAAGTTACTCGGTTTTCTCGTTTCCGAACGAGGAATCGACGCAAACCCAGAGAAAGTGGGCACTATACTCCGAATGAAACGACCTGTGCGTGCGCACGATGTTCAGAAGCTTACTGGTTGCTTGGCCGCTTTAAGTCGATTCATCTCTCGTCTCGGTGAGAAGGCATTACCTCTTTACCGACTGATGAAGAAGTTAGACAAGTTCGAGTGGACTCCCGAAGCTGATGCAGCGTTTGTAGAGCTAAAAGCCCTGCTTTCCACCCAGCTGGTGCTTGCTGCCCCGATCAGCAAAGAGCCTTTGCTGCTTTACATTGCAGCCACAGGACAAGTCGTCGGTACAGTACTTACGGTCGAGCGGGAAGAAGAAGGGAAAGCCTTCAAAGTTGAACGCCCAGTATATTACATCTCTGAAGTCCTGACCCCATCGAAGCAAAGATACCCTCATTATTAGAAGCTTGTATATGGGATTTATATGACCACGAAGAAAGTTTCTCACTACTTCTCTGACCATACCATTACAGTCGTCAGCGACGCCCCATTGTTAGAGATTCTGCACAACAGAGAGGCAACTGGTCGAGTGGAAAAATGGGCGATTGAACTCCTTCCCCTGGATATCAGATTTGAGGCAAAGAAAGCTATCAAGTCCCAAGCAATAGCAGATTTCCTCGCCGAGAGGACTGAACAGCAACTGCCGACTCAAGTTCACTCGGAGCACTGGACCATGTTCTTTGATGGCTCTAAGATGCTGAATGGTTGTGGTGCTGGGGTAGTGTTGGTCCCCCCCCCCCCC
>NW_025234215.1:0-7277 GCF_018294505.1 Triticum aestivum | reverse complement strand
TTATACGCTCATCGTGTCAGCATATAGCTCCGTATATTGTTTAGTTGACCAGTCAACCAATCCACATGTTGCATTGTCAGCTTGTGTTCTGTATCTTGGTGTGCTGGCCCATGTGGCAGTCGGTGAAAATAAGGAAACTAGAGGCCCATCTGACATGCGGTGAAGTAAACAAAGTTGAAACCACTCGGGGTAGCACCCCGCACGCTAGTAAATTGAGGGCGCATTGAGGACAAACTTCTTGCGTGCGAAGGACGCACTCGCGCACAATTCACCACTACGCGGCGGCATGCACAGAAGGATGCACTCGCGCACACCCAACACACAACACACACCAGCACACATGTACACCGGCGTCAGCGCCGGTTGAGATGGACGTCGAGGCAGCCAACAAGCGGAGGCGGCTCGAGCCAAAACCGCATCCGGCGAGCCTGGACTTCATCAGCAGCCTCTCCGATGACATGCTGCTCGTTGATGTCTACTACACAACCTTCTTCTTGTAGACGTTGTTGGGCTTGCAAGTGCACAGGTTTGTAGGACAGTAGCAAATTTCCCTCAAGTAGATGACCTAAGGTTTATCAATCCGTAGGAGGCCTAGGATGAAGATGGTCTCTCTCAAACAAACCTGCAACCAAATAACAAAAAGTCTCTTGTGTCCCCAAAACACCCAATACAATGGTAAATTGTATAGGTGCACTAGTTCGGCGAAGAGATGGTGATACAAGTGCAATATGGATGGTAGATGAAGGTTTTTGTAATCTGAAATAATAAAAACAGCAAGGTAACTAATGATAAAAGTGAGTGTAAACGGTATTGCAATGATAGGAAACAAGGCCTAGGGTTCATACTTTCACTAGTGCAAGTTCTCTCAACAATAATAACATAGATAAATCATATAACAAGCCCTCAACATGCAACAAAGAGTCACTCCGAAGGCACTAATAGCGGAGAACAAACGTAGAGATTATGGTAGGGTACGAAACCACCTCAAAGTTATTCTTTCGGATCAATCTATAAAAGAGTTTGTACTGGAATAACACCTTAAGACACAAATCAAGCAAAACCCTAATGTCACCTAGATACTCCATTGTCACCTCAAGTATTTGTGGGCATGATTATACGATATGCATCACACAATCTCAGATTCATCCCACCAACACAAAGTACTTCAAAGAGTGCCCCAAAGTTTCTATCGGAGAGTCAAGAATGTGTGCCAACCCCTATGCATAGGTTCCCAATGTCACGAAACCCGCAAGTTGATCACCAAAACATACATCAGGTGGCACATGATATCCCATTGTCACCACAGATAATCACGGTAAGACATACATCAAGTGTTCTCATAAAAGACTCAATCCGACAAGATAACTTCAAAGGGGAAACTCAATTCATCACAAGAGAGTAGAAGGGGAGAAACATCATAAGATCCAACTACAATAGCAAAGCTCGGGATACATCAAGATCGTGCCATAGAGGGAACACGAGAGAGAACACGAGAAAGAGAGATCAAACACATAGCTACTGGTACATACCCTCAGCCCCGCGGGTGAACTACTCCCTCCTTGTCATGGATAGCGCCGGGATGATGAAGATGGCCACCGGTGATGGGACCCCCCTCTAGCAGGGCGCCGAAACAGGCTCCCGAGAGGTTTTTGGTGGCTACAGAGGCTTGCGGCGGCGGAACTTCCGATATATCTTCTGTTCTGGAAGTTTTACGATATGTAGGTATATATGGGTGCAGGGAGTACGTTGGTGGAGCTACGGGGGCCCCACGAGGCAGGGGGCACGCCCTAGGGGGGTGGGCGCGCCCCCACCCTCGTGAGCACCTCCCGTATCTTCTGACGTGGAGTCCAAGTCCATCAGGTGGGTTTCCTTCCAAAAATAACTTCTCAAGTTGATTTCGTTCTGTTTTGACTCCGTCTGATATTCCTTTTCCTCGAAACACTGAAATAGGCATAAAACAACAAATCTGGACTGGGCCTCCGGTTAATAGGTTAGTCCCAAAAATAATATAAAAGTGCAAAATAAAGCCCAATATTGCCTAAAACAGTAGATAAAGTAGCATGGAGCAATCAAAAATTATAGATACGTTGGATACGTATCAAGCATCCCCAAGCTTAATTCCTGCTCGTCCTCGAGTAGGTAAATGATAAAAAAGAATTTTTGATGCGGAGTGCTACTTGGCATAATTTCAATGTAAATCTTCTTAATTGTGGTATGAATATTCAGATCCATAGGATTCAAGACAAAAGTTCATATTGACATAAGAAATAATAATACTTCAAGCATACTAATCAAAGTAATCATGTCTTCTCAAAATAACATGGCAAAAGAAAGTTCATCCCTACAAAATCATATAGTTAGGCTATGCTTTATTTTCGTCACACAAAGATATTCCCAACTTCTATACCCCCGATGACAAGCCAAGCAATTGTTTCATACTTAAATAATCTCAAACGTTTTCAACCCTCACGCAATACATGAGCGTGAGCCATGGATATAGCACTATGGGTGGAATAGAATATGATGATGGGGATTGTGTGGAGAAGGCGAAAAAGGAGAAAGTCTCACATTGACGAGGATAATCAACGGGCTATGGAGATGCCCATCAATTTATGTCAACAAGAGGAGTAGGGATTGCCATGCAACGGATGCACTAGAGCTATAAATGAATGCTCAACAAAAGAAAACTAGTGGGTGTGCATCCAACTTGCTTGCTCATGAAGACCTAGGGCATTTGAGGAAGCCCATCGTAGGAATATACAAGCCAAGTTCTATAATGAAAAATTCCCACTAGTATGAAAAAGAGAACTTATGAGACTCACTATATGAAAAACGTGGTGCTACTTCGAAGCACAATATATGAGACTCACTACATGAAGAACAAGGTGCTACTTTGAAGCACAAGTGTGGAAAAAGAGATAGTAACATTGCCCCTTTTTATTTTTTTATTTTTTTAAGCAATGCTCTAACAATGATGATCATCACACTTTCATTGATTACAACATATGAATTACAACTCGAAACTAGAAGAAGATATGACTCTATATGAATGCCTCCGGCGGTGTACCGGGATGGTGCAATGAATCAAGAGTGACATGTATGAATTATGCATGGTGGCTATGCCACAAATACGATGTCAACTACATGATCATGCAATGGCAACATGACAAAAGTAAAGTATGTCATGATGATGATGAACGGAACGGTGGAAAGTTGCATGGCAATATATCTCGGAATGGCTATGGAAATGCCATAATAGGTAGGTATGGTGGCTGTTTTGAGGAAGATATAGGGAGGTTTATGTGTGATAGAGCATATCGTATCACGAGGTTTGGATGCACCGGCAAAGTTTGCACCAACTCTCAAGGTGAGAAAGGGCAATGCACGGTACCGAAGAGGCTAGCAAAGGTGGAAAGGTAAAAGTGCGTATAATCCATGGACTCAACATTAGTCAAAAGAACTCATATACTTATTGCAAAAATTTAGAAGTCATAAAAAACCAAGTACTACGCGCATGCTCCTAGGGGGATAGATTGGTAGGAAAAGACCATCGCTCATCCCCGACCGCCACTCATAAGGATGCACAAGCCAGGTACACTTCATGTTTCAAATTTGTTACACAACTTTCACCATACGTGCATGCTACGGGACTTGCAAACTTCAACACAAGCATTCTTTGAATTCATAATCACCCAACTAGCACGACTTTGATATTATCACCTCCATATCTCAAAACAATTGTCAAGCATCAAACTTATCTTAGTATTCAATTCACTCAAAAGAAAGTTTCACATATCTTGAATACCAAGTATATTAAGCAAATTATCATTCTATTAACCACTCTCAAAATAATCTAAGTGAAGCATGAGAGATCAACAGTTTCTTTAAAACAAGTCCACCACCGTGCTCTAAAAGATCTAAGTGAAGTACTAGAGCAAAAATTATCACGCTCAAAAGATATAAGTGAAGCACTATGAGCAAAACTATCAAGCTCAAAAGATATAAGTGAAGCACATAGAGTATTCTAACAAATTCCAATTCATGTATGGCTCTCTCAAAAGGTGTGTACAGCAAGGATTATTGTGGTAAACTAACAAGAAAAGACGAAAATAATACAAGACGCTCCAAGCAAAACACATATCATGTGGTGAATAAAAATATAGCTCCAAGTAAATTACCGATGGAAGTGGACGAAAGAGGGGATGCCTTTCGGGGCATCCCCAAGCTTTGACCTTTTGGTGTCCTTGGATTATGTTGCATGTGCCATGGGAATCCCCAAGCTTAGGCTCTTTCCACTCCTTGTTCCATAATCCATCAAAAGAATTCACCCAAAACTTGAAAACTTCACAACACAAAACTTAATAGAAATCTCGTGAGCTCCGTTAGAGAAAGAAAACAAAGAACTACTTAAGGTACTGTAATGAACTCATTATTTATTTATATTGGTGTCAAACCTACTTTATTCCAACTTCTCTATGGATTATAAACTATTTTACTAGCCATAGATTCATCAAAATAAGCAAACAACACACGCAAAACAGAATTTGCCAAAAACAGAACAATCTGTAGCAATCTGTAACTAACGCAAACTTCTGGAACTCTAAAAATCCTACCAAAATAGGATGTCCTAGAAAATTCGTGTACCAATCCAGAGAAAAAATAATCATATCATAAGAACGTTTCTGTGAATTAACAAAACTAATTTACTGGGTGCAAAAGTTTCTGATTTTCAGTAGGATCAACACAACTATCACCTTAAGCCATCCTAAAGGTCTTACTTGGCACTTTATTGAAGCAAAAGCTATAAAACATGATTACTAAAGTAGCATAATCATGTGAACACACAAAAACAGTAAGGATAAGTATTGGGTTGTCTCCCAACAAGCGCTTTTTAATGCCTTTCTAGCTAGGCATGATGATGACTATGATGCTCACATAAAAGATAAGAATTGAAACATAATGGGAGCATCATGAAGCATATGACTAGCACATTTAAGCCTAACCCACTTCCTATGCATAGGCATTTTGTGAGCAAACAACTTATGGGAACAATAATCAACAAGCATAGGAAGGTAAAACAAGCATAGATTCAAAACTTGAAGCACATAGAGAGGAAACTTGATATTATTGCAATTCCTACAAGCATATGTTCCTCCCTCATAATAATTTTCAGTAGCATCATGAATGAATTCAACAATTTAACCAGCACCTAAAGAATTCTTTTCATGATCTACTAGCATAGAAAATTTACTACTCTCCTCATAAGCAAAATTCTTCTCATGAATAGTAGTGGGAGCAAACTCAACAAAATAACTATCATATGATTTAAAATTAGGATCAAGATGACAAGTTTCATGGTTATCATTATTCTTTAAAGCATACGTGTCATCACAATAATCATCATAGATAGGAGGCATGCTTTCATCATAGTAAATTTGCTCATCAAAGCATGGGGGACAAAAAATATCATCTTCATCAAACATAGCTTCCCCAAGCCTGTGACTTTGCATATCATTAGCATCATGGATATTCAAGGAATTCATACTAACAACATTGTAATCATGCTCAGCATTCACATATTTTATGCCAAGCATTCTATGTAATTCTTCTTCTAGTACTTGAGCACAATTTTCCTTCCCATCATTTTCATGAAAGATATTAAAAAGATGAAGCATATGAGGCATCCTTAATTCCATCTTTGTAGTTTCTTTTATAAACTAAACTAGTGATAAAACAAGAAACAAAAAGATTCGATTGCAAGATCTAAAGATATACCTTCAAGCGCTAGCCTCCTCGGCAACGACGCCAGAAAAGAACTTGATGTCTACTACACAACCTTCTTCTTGTAGACGTTGTTGGGCCTGCAAGTGCACAGGTTTGTAGGACAGTAGCAAATTTCCCTCAAGTGGATGACCTAAGGTTTATCAATCCGTAGGAGGCGTAGGATGAAGATGGTCTCTCTCAAACAACCCTGCAACCAAATAACAAAAAGTCTCTTGTGTCCCCAACACACCCAATACAATGGTAAATTGTATAGGTGCACTAGTTCGGCAAAGAGATGGTGATAAAAGTGCAATATGGATGGTAGATAAAGGTTTTGGCAATCTGAAATAATAAAAACAGCAAGGTAACTAATGATTAAAGTGAGCGCAAACGGTATTGCAATGATAGGAAACAAGGCCTAGGGTTCATACTTTCACTAGTGCAAGTTCTCTCAACAATAATAACATAGATAGATCATATAACAAGCCCTCAACATGCAACAAAGAGTCACTCCGAAGCCACTAATAGCGGAGAACAAACATAGAGATTATGGTAGGGTACGAAACCACCTCAAAGTTATTCTTTCGGATCAATCTATAAAAGAGTTCGTACTAGAATAACACCTTAAGACACAAATCAACCAAAACCCTAATGTCACCTAGATACTCCATTGTCACCTCAAGTATCCGTGGGCATGATTATACGATATGCATCACACAATCTCAGATTCATCCAACCAACACAAAATACTTCAAAGAGTGCCCCAAAGTTTCTATCGGAGAGTCAAGAACGTGTGCCAACCCCTATGCATATGTTCCCAATGTCACGAAACCCGCAAGTTGATCACCAAGACATACATCAAGTGGCACATGATATCACATTGTCACCACAGATAATCACAGCAAGACATACATCAAGTGTTCTCATAAAAGACTCGATCCGATAAGATAACTTCAAATGCAAAACTCAATTCATCACAAGAGAGTAGAGGGGGAGAAACATCATAAGATCCAGCTACAATCGCAAAGCTCGGGATACATCAAGATCGTGCCATAGAGGGAACATGAGAGAGAACATGAGAAAGAGAGATCAAACACATAGCTACTGGTACATACCCTCAGCCCCGAGGGTGAATTACTCCCTCATCGTCATGGATAGCGCCGGGATGACAAAGATGGCCACGGGTGATGGGATCCCCCTCCGACAGGGCGCCGGAACGGGCTCCCGAGAGGTTTTTGGTGGCTACAGAGGCTTGCGGCGGCGGAACTTCCGATCTATCTTCTGTTCTGGAAGTTTTACGATACGTAGGTATATATGGGTGCAGAGAGTACGTCGGTGGAGCTACGAGGGCCCCACGAGGCAGGGAGGCGCGCCCTAGGGGGGTGAGCGCGCCCCCACCCTCGTGAGCACCTCCCGTATCTTCTGACATGGAGTCCAAGTCCATCAGGTGGGTTTCCTTCCAAAAATAACTTCTCCAGTTGATTTCGTTCCGTTTTGACTCTGTCTGATATTCC
>NW_025234214.1:5888-7278 GCF_018294505.1 Triticum aestivum | reverse complement strand
AAGTGCACCTTCGGGTTCAATAACTATGGAAATCGCTTCGGGACCCCAAAATGGTGAGTAATAATCCAAGAAACGGGCCAGAATTCGCCAAAACTGTGAGTGTTGATGACCGACACATAAACGAATCCCAGTGTTCATTAATCGTGGAAATCACTCCGGGACCCCAAAACAGTGAGTAATAGTCCATGAAATGGGCCAGAGTCGGCCAAAATTGCCAGTGTTGATGACCGACACGTAAGTGCACCTTGGGGTTCAATAACTATGGAAATCGCTCTGGGACCCCAAAACGGTGAGTAATAATCCATGAAACGGGCCAGAATCGGCCAAAACTGCCAGTGTTGATGACCGACACGTAAAG
This sequence comes from Triticum aestivum, assembly GCF_018294505.1. Taxonomy (NCBI): domain Eukaryota; kingdom Viridiplantae; phylum Streptophyta; class Magnoliopsida; order Poales; family Poaceae; genus Triticum; species Triticum aestivum. Next base: position 6,920 of record NW_025234214.1, on the reverse strand, counting down.
GCACCCCAGGGTTCATTAATTGTGGAAATCACTCCAGAACCCTAAAACAGTGAGTAATAGTCCATGAAACGGGCCAAAATCGGCCAAAACTGCCAGTGTTGATGACCGACACGTAAGCGCACCTTGGGGTTCAATAACTATGAAAATCGCTTAAGGACCCCAAAATGGTAAGTAATAATCAAAGAAATGGACCAGAATTGGCCAAAACTACGAGTGTTCATGACCGACACGTAAACGCACCCCAGGGTTCATTAATCGTGGAAATCACTCCGGAACCCCAAAATAGTAAGTAATAGTCCATGAAATGGGCCAGAATAGGCCAAAACTGCCAGTGTTGATGACCGACACATAAGCGGACCTTGGGGTTCAATAACTATGTCGGGACCCCAAAACGGTAAGTAATAATCAAAGAAACGGACCAGAATTGGCCAAAACTACGAGTGTTGGTGACCGACACGTAAACGCACCCCAGGGTTCATTAATCGACGAAATCACTCCGGGACCCCAAAAGAGTGAGTAATAATCCATGAAAGGGGCCAGAATCAGCCAAAACTGCCAGTGTTGATGACCACACGTAAACGAACCCAAGTGTTCATTAATCGTGGAAATCACTCCCAGACACCAAAGCAGTGAGTAATAGTCCATGAAATACGCCAAAATCGGCAAAAACTGCCAGTGTTGATGATCGACACTTAAGCGCACCTTCGGATTCAATAACTATGGAAATCGCTTCGGGACCCCAAAATGGTGAGTAATAATCCAAGAAACGGGCCAGAATTGGCCAAAACTGCGAGTGTTGATGACCGACACATAAACGCACCACAGTGTTCATTAATCGTGGAAATCACTCCGGGACCCCAAAATAGTGATTAATAGTCCATGAAACGGGCCAGAATCGGCCAAAATTGCCAGTGTTGATGACCGACATGTAAGTGCACCTTGGGATTCAATAACTGTGGAAATTGCTTCGGGACCCAAAACGGTGAGTAATAGTCCATGAAACGGGCCAGAATCGGCCAAAACTGCGAGGGT
>NW_025234214.1:0-1817 GCF_018294505.1 Triticum aestivum | reverse complement strand
AGTAATAATCAAAGAAACGGACCAGAATTGGCCAAAACTACGAGTGTTGATGACCGACACGTAAAGGCACCCCAGGGTTCATTAATCGTGGAAATCACTCCGGAACCCTAAAACAGTGAGTAATAGTCCATGAAACGGGCCAAAATCGGCCAAAACTGCCAGTGTTGATGACCGACACGTAAGCGCACCTTGGGGTTCAATAACTATGAAAATCGCTTAAGGACCCCAAAATGGTAAGTAATAATCAAAGAAATGGACCAGAATTGGCCAAAACTACGAGTGTTCATGACCGACACGTAAACGCACCCCAGGGTTCATTAATCGTGGAAATCACTCCGGAACCCCAAAATAGTAAGTAATAGTCCATGAAATGGGCCAGAATAGGCCAAAACTGCCAGTGTTGATGACCGACACATAAGCGGACCTTGGGGTTCAATAACTATGAAAATTGCTTCGGGACCCCAAAACGGTAAGTAATAATCAAAGAAACGGACCAGAATTGGCCAAAACTACGAGTGTTGGTGACCGACACGTAAACGCACCCCAGGGTTCATTAATCGACGAAATCACTCCGGGACCCCAAAAGAGTGAGTAATAATCCATGAAAGGGGCTAGAATCAGCCAAAACTGCCAGTGTTAATGACCACACGTAAATGAACCCAAGTGTTCATTAATCGTGGAAATCACTCCCAGACACCAAAGCAGTGAGTAATAGTCCATGAAACACGCCAAAATCGGCAAAAACTGCCAGTGTTGATGATCGACACTTAAGCGCACCTTCGGATTCAATAACTATGGAAATCGCTTCGGGACCCCAAAATGGTGAGTAATAATCCAAGAAACGGGCCAGAATTGGCCAAAACTGCGAGTGTTGATGACCGACACATAAACGCACCACAGTGTTCATTAATCGTGGAAATCACTCCGGGACCCCAAAATAGTGAGTAATAGTCCATGAAACGGGCCAGAATCGGCCAAAATTGCCAGTGTTGATGACCGACATGTAAGTGCACCTTGGGATTCAATAACTGTGGAAATTGCTTCGGGACCCAAAACAGTGAGTAATAGTCCATGAAACGGGCCAGAATCGGCCAAAACTGCGAGGGTTGATGACCGACACGTAAACGCACCCCAGGGTTCATTAATCGTGGAAATCACTCAGGAACCCCAAAACAGTGAGTAATAGTACATGAAACGGGCCAGAATCGGCCAAAACTGCCAGTGTTGATGACCGAAACATAAGTGCACCTTCGGGTTCAATAACTATGGAAATCGCTTCGGGACCCCAAAATGGTGAGTAATAATCCAAGAAACGGGCCAGAATTCGCCAAAACTGCGAGTGTTGATGACCGACACATAAACGAATCCCAGTGTTCACTCCGGGACCCCAAAACAGTGAGTAATAGTCCATGAAATGGGCCAGAGTCGGCCAAAATTGCCAGTGTTGATGACCGACACGTAAGTGCACCTTGGGGTTCAATAACTATGGAAATCGCTCTGGGACCCCAAAACGGTGAGTAATAATCCATGAAACGGGCCAGAATCGGCCAAAACTGCCAGTGTTGATGACCGACACATAAGCGCACCTTGAAGTTCAATAACTATGGAAATCGCTTCGGGACTCCAAATCAAAGAAACGGACCAGAATTGGCCAAAACTGCGAGTGTTGATGACCGACACGTAAACGCACCCTAGGGTTCATTAATCGTGGAAATGACTCCGGAACCCCAAAACAGTGAGTAATAGTCCATGAAACGGGCCAAAATCGGCCAAAACTGCCAGTGTTGATGACCGACACGTAAGCGCACCTTGGGGTT
>NW_025234213.1:0-7278 GCF_018294505.1 Triticum aestivum | reverse complement strand
GAAGACCGACACTAAGACCGACACTTGACCCATCCCAGACTGTAATCCTTAACCATGGACATGGCTATTCGAATAGATTTAATCTCTGCAGAGAGTGTACTCTTTACCCACGAGTAACGGATTTCCTTAGTCCATCGGGACTAATTCCGTCTACGGTCTTTTTGTTGGAAACACACCTAACTTGCACACACTAGCTTAACTCACATGTGTCTGGAATCACCCACGACACCTGTCAAGCAAAACTCTAAGTGGGGAGGCTACAACCTCGACGTAACATGGGATCACAAAATTTATACCGCGCGCAAAACTGGGGAAGCTACCCCCTTCGGCTACAACCGAAACACCCATGCTCCCGGACCCGGTGGGATGACTACCGGATGCCTCCAGTATCTTCCACCACGGCCTCTCTGTACGGTGTGTGCTAGGAAAGGGGTTGACAACTTACTGAACCGTACCCTACTTATTGTAGAGACGAGTGGTAGTACAAAGCAAGTATGGGGGTTACAGGCACAAGACTCGATCTACGGTCGACTCAGGAAGTTGTATTATATCCTGCATGATTAGCATAACAATGCCCATATTTCAAATAATAGATAGAAACATCACGCAACATACCCCTCATGCCATACCGGACACGACCGTCTCGACAGAGGACTAGGGACAAGACCGTGTCTACCCAAGACAGAGGCCTTCCCGGCTTCCCTTCCGGTATGCATGAAAGACGTATGACGGTGATTTCCATCACAATTCATGTCAACTTCATTAGCATCAACTCATTGAAAATGCACTCATAAGTAGGTCACTTCCTCACATAAAATGACGTATGCAGGCGTCGCGGTGGTGCTGTCACTGATTCAAACAACACACACATAAATTTCACCAGGGTTCAGAATGCTTGCCTTCAGGTCATGGGAAAGAAGGGTGCATCCAAAACATCTTGAAATCTTCAAAAATCCTATTTAAAATAATATATATGAATTAACACAGAACACAAAACAGCACAAAAAGTTGTTTTGAAATTTTTTCAAATAAATCATAAAATAAACTAGACAATTTTTGAGAGAGGTAGGAAAAAGAATTAATTCATTTGGAGTTGTATTTAAAAAGATACAGCCGGTCAAAGTTTGGTCAAAAATCTGTTTTAAAAAAATAAAACAAAAAAGAAAAACGTTTCGTAATAGACACGTACACGTCCAAGGCGTAATGTGGAAATATGCTTCCACTTATCCAGCGTGGCTGCGTCTGAGCCACTGACAGTGGGCCCGCCTGGCCCATTGGTCAGGTTTGACTAGTCTCCCTCCCTCTTCTTCCTCGGGCCGGGCAGAGGCGGGGATTCCGGCGATCGTTGCCGGCGAACGGCGGCTCCTCGTGGGCTCCAGATGACCGGGGTGGGTCCGCAAGACCAAGACGGTCCCTCCGGTGGTCACTTTGCTCTCTGGGGTGGTCGGGGCTGCCGGCGGTGAGCTCCGCGGCGGACGGTGGTCGTCGGAGAAAGTGAGTTTGGGGCAGCAGTGGTTTTCGATCAAAATCGAGTAGGGGAACGTGCTCACGGGAGGAAGGGAAGGTTCCTGGTGGAGAGAGTGGAGAGGGGGAGGCTTTGGTGGCGCTAGAATGGTTGGGTCAGTGGCGGCGGCTGGAGTTGCCAGAGAGGAAGGAGACGACCCTTTCCCAACGATTGACGGCTAGGGGGGCATGGGTGGGACGGCGTGAGGCTGCCTGCGTGCGGGTTTGAGCTCGGGGGCCTCTTATATAGGCGATGGAGGTCGGTTTGCGGCGGCCGTGGATAAGCTTGCCGGCGACCGCCGTTCTGTAGCTAGGGCGACGTGGCGGCAACGCGCGCTAGAGGACGAAGCTGTGGATGAGCACGCACTGTTGTAGGAGGCAGGTGGCAAGCGTTGGCGGCTTGGGCGGCGCTGCCACGGTCGGGCCTGCAAGCGGCTGTTAGCTAGCCGCCACGGTCTTCCTAACGGCGGCGTTGTGGGGTGCCAGGTTGGTCGGGGTGGTGTGGAGATGCAAGGGGACACGGCGTGCTGGCTGGGGCCGGTCACGGGCCGGATTTGGGTGCGGGGTGTGACGCGGCGTCTCGGGCGCACGGGTGCCAAACGCACGCTCTGGGTGCGCCCAGAGCACGCCCGGGACTTGCTCGACAAAATGCCAGGGCATCCTAGAGGTTGCGGTTGAGGCTGGCAATTAACAGGACTAGTCTAGGCTTAGCAAGGGGACTGAGGGACATGGTGATTTGGTCAGGGGCTCAAGTTCATCAAGAAAACTTGAAGTCATGCCAAATCAGGCTGTGCACTCAGAGTGTTTGACAAAATGCGAAAGGCACCTAGGTAGTTCTTGGAGTGGCCAAATTCTCCAGAGCAGTGTCTCTATGGGTGCAAGAGAGGGTGGTGAAGTTAGTTTGCAAGAAGGAGAAACTTGCTAGTGCAAGTTTTGCAAAACTACACTTCTGGACAGGAAGTAAATGGCATTATTACAAGGGCCAAAAGTGTTCCAAAGAGAGCATGCTCCTGGACTTAGGGGTTTTGCAGGGTTGACTACAAGCATGAGAAAACACAAAGTCACTAGAGCAAGAAATCATAGGGTTGCAGTAGAAAACACAAGTCTGGTCCAGAATGAAAAGGAGGTTGATGAACTCAAATCTACCAAAGAAAAACACTATGTTTTTGCATAAAGTGGAATCATATGCTGCTACTGACATCCCATAATTTTGGTGGAGGCTCTAGGGAATTATTTAAATGGGTTGTAGTGCAAAACTGTCCACTGGACCAGAGAAGAAAAACAGGCATAAAACTCATAATATGCAATGAAATAGATATATAATTGCACAGAAATGATTTAGAGACCTCACATGATGTCTCCAAAATTTGGTTGGATTTTTAGCTAAGTTTATCAACTGGTTGTAGTACAAACAGAGCTCCAAAAAATTAAAACAAGCCATTTTAATGATTAAATCTCAGGGTGAAATAATTTAATAAACAAATCTACTGATTTAGAAATTGTTTTAGTGAGATGGCATAGAAGTCCAATTTTTTTGGAAAGCTCGACTTGGGAAAGATGAAACTCATTAACATAAAAAGAAGAGTTTTCTTTCTGAAATCCACAAAAAGGTCCAGAGTGCAAAAATTTAAAACTCCTGGCAAGATTTTAATATCAAAAACTTGGTTAAATTTTTGGGGTGTTACAATTACTAACCCCCTTAAGAAAAATCTCGTCCTCGAGATTTGCTAAGGTCTGTAAAACAAAAATTACTTTTACTAGATCAAAAGATCATTTTACACAAGCGGTAAAAAGAGGCTACAGTGAGAGGGCAATAAGTGGTGAATAATCACAGTGTGGGCACTGGCGTTGTGTGGAGAAATTCCACGTTCCGGACAACGAGTGATTTCTACGCGGGACGTAGTGATTTTAGAATAAATTCTAAATTCAACAATACGCTGGTCGTACCCGAGAGCACAGTGCTCCCTTTGGCTGACCGGTGGGACCAGGGCCCACTGTCAGTCTCTCCTTCTTCCTCTGGCTCTCTCTTCTTCCTCTCTCCCGCGCGCTTTCCCGGCTTTCTCCACCGGCGACGTCTAGCGCGTAGGGCATCTAGGCCGTACTGCGGTAGTGTGCGGCGTGCTTGCTGCCGGTGCAGTGTGCACTCACCTCGCGGGCCAGTGCGCTGTCGGCACTGCTCATGGATTCGTCTCCGAACACCGGCGATCGGGCGACGAGCGGCGCTGGTGGACTTCGTCCACCGTACACCGATCTCGAGCTATAAAACGACCACGGCGCTCCTTCTTCATCTTCGCACCTGGCCTCGCTTCTCCTCCTCCTTCTCCTCCCTTACGGCTCACCGGAGCTCGAGACGAGGCTCTAATGGTGGAGACGGTGCCGGACTGGTACGTGATCCTGTAGTGTGGCAGGCTGGCGGCAGTGCTGGGGCTCTCCGTGCTCCTGTGCGCGATGATCTATGATGATCGTTGTGATGCTGCCGCTCGGAAGTTGGCTCTCCACCGTGGCGGTGATCACGAGGATTAGGCGTAATCCCGAGTGTTTTACCGCTATCGATGTGTTGGAGGTGGATAGTGTCCGGATGATTATCTGCTAATCTCTCCCTTGGCAGCATGTGGAGTGCTTAGAAGGGTGGTTGGTGAGATGCAACATGGTTGCGTGTATTTCAGGTAGTGTAAGAGTCCGAGTGGTTGTGGGTCTGCTGCCGTGGTGCTACGTGAAATAAAACAAATAATCCATGCAGCGAGAGGATAAAAGATGCAGCAAATTCTAGAAGAAGAAAATCTCATTCCAGGATTCTTCGCGGTTACACAGGTTGCTTGCGAAGAAAACCACTCACAAACGTAAAAACTAAGTACTCGACTCGTCGCACAAATTCGAGGTACCATGCATAAGTTACAACATAATAGTAAATGCTGAAATAACAAATACAGCAGTGACGTCTAAAACGAGAATGGTAACTGGACAGGGTCTCGAAAAAAAGTCTCTGGTAGTGGAACGCACTCCTCTTCTATCGGAGGAAGTGGATTGATCAGTCAATGTATGAGTCTCTCCGGATCGGGCCTCAGTGGTCTGCTGATTGCAATCTGAGGGTTTAGATCAGTGAGATTCTGGAGATAATCCATCACTCGCTGATTCAAATGCTCTTGCGCGATGATGTACTGGATGAGGTTGGCTAGCACTGGGTCTCTCTCAATCCACCCACCGGGAAAATATGTTACTCCCCCGGGCGTTGCACGGCTCGGAAAGTAATAATATCCTCGCTCGCGGGCATAGGGCACTGCGGATCGAAGACGAGCAATCGCTTCGTTCGTAGCAGCTTCTATGGCCAAACGTGGGGTTGGCATAGATTTCCCCATGAAGGAAACCTTCATTGGATCTTGGTTGGGGTCTACGGGAGGAATGTGTACTGCTGCCCAATATTCCGAGGTGGAAGGGGTGATTCTCGATTTGAACAGATCGTACTGGGGTGGCTGGGTAGAACCCATGGTACTGCAGGTAAAGTCCCACAATATTTTGACAAAGCTACCTGCGGTTGCATCTGGGGTTCTCCGATAAATACTAGGGCTCGGCATGGTAACAAATGGTCGTGGGAGTGGTGCACGAGGTGAGGGTTGCTGAGTAAGGTCACAAGGTGGCGTTCTTATATAACATCTGGCTGGTTTTATTTAACATGGTGAAAGGTAATAAATCTGCCAGATTAGCTCCAAAGGTCGGGGTCAGTGTCAGAGATACACATATCTCATAAAGAGACGTGTTACTGTGGGTGTCGTCGGGTTTGGTTTTGGTAGCTGTGCCCGGAAATGTGCAACTATGCGCTGACAAACTACGCAAGGCTACTATAAAAACAGAGGCACAACGACAGGCTGCGATAATACACAAGATTACATGATTACAAAGCAGGGATACACTGAGACTCGGCTCTACTCGTACAGCTTAGTCTACCTCGTTTACGTCTAAACGGGCGTGCCTGGTGGATGTCGAGGCTTCTCCACGTGTCTCACTGCCAGGATTAGTCGGAGATGGCGGAGGAACTGCAGGGTTGGGGTAGCGATGATGACCATCGCGGGGATTGTTGGCCACAATCCCGTTGGAGTGTGCTCCCAAAAGGTGACGAAGCACTTCTGGGGTCATCAAGACACCTTGGCCGCTGGTTGGAGCTGACCTCAGGGTCTCGATCAGGTGTCCAAATAGCACGACTGGGTTGTCGGCGTCGGACTCGGCTTCCCTGCTTGCCGGGGTTCGGCGAACCAGCTCTCCTCGAGCTGCGATCAGATCAATAGTGATTTGATCGAACAATGCCTCTAGTGCACTTACATAGCGCACTAGGTGCAACAATGCGGGATCCGTCTCGTGGTCTCTGTTGGCAACTTGGGGTGGTCTACCATACCCTTCACGCCTGGGGTAGTAGTAGAACGAGCGACAGTTAACTCTAGGCGACAACTGCCGGAGTTGAACTATAGCTTCTCGAGCGGCTAGCTGGATGGCTTGTGGCTTGAAGGAAGTTGTTCTTCCGGTGAACCTGTAGGGGCGTTCTGGCGACAAACCCCTACCTAGATGTGCACAGTGGCCCAGAATTGGCGGTCTTCACCGCTCATGGGTCCTTGGTACACAACATATTCTGGGGGCTCTTCTAACGCGTAGGCACGACGGGTGAGGTTTGCGAGTATGGTCACGAAACCTCCAAGATTGGTTGCTGTGGTCTCATTGTGCACTATGGGACCAGACATTGTGGCTAGGTTGGGGAAGAGGCTGTGCTTTGCTGGGTTGAGGCTAGCGTGCCCTTTTTATAGAAAAGGGGACGGAGTCTTCCTTCGCACGCTTGTGAATGAGACATTTTTGCCATCGGTCACTGGCGTGTGATCGATAGGCTAGGCTGATAGGTTTGGCACCGACTGCCAAAAGTGTCGGGATCACTATGTGGCTATCTTGCACGGAAACTTGGCTGGCGTTTTGGTTAGGGTCTGGTAGGTTGGTTTACCTAAGTTATCCGACCTGGCTAAGATAGGATTAGCCAATGGTCAGCCTGGCTCTGGTACCAAGTCTGTGGGGACCGATTCTCCGGGTATTAATTACCAGAAAATGTCCCTTGCGCTCACCAGCCCCAGGATAACTGTTAGCTGATGAGTCACCAACTTGGTACAGAAATTCCAAGCAAAATTTACAAAATATGTAGTACAAGACCATTCTGGCCTGCGAGTACAACAAATGGTTTCTAATGGTTGATGGCGGAAGCGGTTTGTGGATCATCAGTGTCTATGGAACTCCATGTTTCCACAGGAACAGCTGACCAGGTTAACTCCTATCTTCGCGAGACTGCTATCACCGTTGCTTAAGTTCCGGGGCTGTCGGCGTGGTCGCTCCTCTCCGTGCAAGAAAATCTGGCCAAGACAATAGCCAGGGACAAGCCAGTGAGTACTTTGAATGTACTCGCAAACATTATGAACACATGCATAATATGACAATGATGTGCTGAAAATATTATATGAGCATAACGTCCATTACCAATGATAAATAAAACTCTGATGCGTACGAGCATGTAAAATAAATAAATATGCAATAACATAAAATATTAAAATTATGAAATAAATAACAAAAATGCCACAGTCGGGCGTCTGAGCGACACCACATAAAGGGCTTTTGAAAGAAATGCCACAGTCGGGCGTCTGAGCGACACCACATAAAGGGCTTTAAAAGAAATGCCACAGTCGGGCGTCTGAGCGACACCACATAAAGGGCTTTTAAAAGAAATGCCATAGTCGGGCGTCTGAGCGACAC
>NW_025234212.1:0-7279 GCF_018294505.1 Triticum aestivum | reverse complement strand
TTTTCTTCCAGGTGTTCAGAATATGGTTGGTAGGTCTGAGTGACCATCCACCAATTTAACTATCGTTGGTAGTCTCACTTCTGCAGTTTTCTTGCTTGCATTCAACAAAACCTTGGTAGATCCGAGTGAGTTTCCGCCGATTTAATCTCCTGACAAATCCCATGTTTCATATTATCTTCTGATTGCTTTTGGTTACTTATTTTACCTGAGTGATGCATAATATTGAGCTTGTCCATGTGCTACATTTATTTTTCATAGTGTGACATTGCTACTCTTTTGTTGAGATGCTAAGCAACGGTATTTCTTAACTACAAAGTTGTTGTTTGACTCTATGAGCCTGCAATAGTTGATAGGGTCTTTGCTGGCATGTTCATTCCGATTTATGTTAGCTACAGTATTCATCTAAAAAAGAAAGCAAATACTATAGTAACTTTGATCCTAGTAGCAACATTCATCCATTGGCATCAACCTCTTTTAGTTGTTTCCATTTAGTGCCATCCAGGGCACACTAATGAATTTCAGTATTTATAGATTTTAGGTAAGCCATGGGAATTTCTTACAGCGTTTAACATATTTCTTGAAATATAGTCGGTGCGTTTCAGATTTGAACAAATTATTGCTCCTATAGGATTTTCTGAAGACCCTCTACTCGTTGCTTATTCAGGTCTTTATTTCTCCTTTTGTTCAATTTTGCTAGATCGTGTGATCCACGATAATATCATGTGTCTATTTTGGCTAACCCGACTGGCCAAAACTCCATGTACTGTCATAGCGACATTTAAGAATAACACTAAGCCCATTCTGTATTTGATTAGGAGATCGATCGACTACATGACCACAAAAGTATAAATTTTTCGAAGATGGCTTAATTATATAGCCAGCAATTCCAGCTGTGGTGGAAACGGTCTTCGTTTCCTATGGACATTATGTCGATGTCTTGGCTTAAGTTTTAGGTAAGTGTAAAATACATAGTTATTCATTTAGAGTTCAATATGGTACCAGATTCCGATTTACATGAGCAACAATATTCATTGCAAAAAGAAAGGACTGTAATAACATATCATGTGCTTCCTTAGGCCTGATTGGCAAAAACACCACAGTAATATTCTCATATTTGCCTAATTGAAGGATAGTGATCCTCCCGTTTTCTGAAAATAAGATTTATTATCGTGTGTCACTCCAAATATTCTCCGCAAAACATGGGGGGCATCAGTAGGATATTATTGTGCAAATAAGATTAACCTAGCTAGGGATATGAACGTACAAACCAATTTACTGTAGACTTACCACGTGATACATATAGTAAGCAATCCAAACCATTCAAGAACAAAAACTACTTATGGTAGACTATGAGAATCACGCTGTTCCATCGAACACCAATAAAAGGTTTCAAAAAAATGTAAGACCAATGAAACTGAATAAGATAAAATAAAATTTGAGGGGAAATAAAACTTAATAAATAATAAATGCCACTTCAAACTGGGTAGGGAAAAAATAGAGGCCCACACAGATAACCCATTGTGAGGATAGGCAAATCATTTGATTTTGTGGGCACACATGATGGAGATCCATCTCCTACAAGTATATATATGGCCCTCTGCCCGCTGCTACTTGTCGCATCTCGTATGCTTCTGACCGCAAAACGATCTATCCAGCTCGACGACGATCTGATGAGGCACCGTTCTCGTAAATTATTATTCTGCAAAAAAGCAAGCGGTGAGGGAAACACCACACGTCCACACATGTATTGGATCAGCATGCATTCTGGTAAATTATTATTCTAACAAAACCAGCATATGCACATGCTTAATGCATTGGATTGGTGGAGATTATGGCTCATGTATCCGCTCCGTCCCTCGTGCATTTACTTCGTTGTTGAACACTAGATTTCTGTAGCCTGACATTGGATTATGGAAATACTATCTAAAAATGACCAGCACTACTGGAACAACTGTCTACACCGAAAGCCAAAGCACGGGCTCTCAACAACGACGGTCTAAGCCAAAGCACCGTATGTCAAGAGCTAACCACTAAGAACACGACAATTAGGTGCCACCTGGCAAGTCCGTCCGTGGTTGACGGCACCCGTGACGCCGGAGTTACTTTTGCCGAGAGCTGTCCATCTATGTCTCTACATACTGTTTCAAAATTTCATTTTCTTCATACAGAAAAACTTTGCCGAGCGGCCTGACAAGTCTCTTGGTATAGCTCATCCATTTCCTAGTAAAGAATTTCATAAATACCATTTCGATGCAGTCACATGAGGGACAGAAGAGTTTTACCAATTACACGAGGATATTAAGGTGATTATGCGTGAGCCTTTTAATTATTTGTGGCTCTTTGCATTTCACCTAGGGCTATATTGATTTCCGTGGTAGGCCATGGAAAACATGGATTCCGACAGCCCATACGTAAGAGGCCACTACATAGCTTGACAACAACCCCGGTGGTGAATCAAGCATAAAGAGAAAAACAAAAAGAAAATATCGACATGAATCTCAACGCAAGATCAATGATATAGAATTTAGATGTGCAATACTCCCTCCTTCCATCTATATAGGACCTAATGCGTTTTTCGAGGCTAACTTTGACCAAATGTTAAAGCAACAATATATGACATGCAACTTACACAAAGCATACCGTCAAATTCGTATGTGAAAGGAGATTTCAATGATATAATTTTTACATTATGCATGCCATGTACTATTAATCTTGTCAATAGTCAAGGACCGTCTTGAAAAACGCATTAGCCCATATATAGATGAAAGGAGGGACTACTTATGACACATCTATATGTGCTTTAGCAAAACTGTTGATATTAATGATTTTTTACCGAAATTCAGTACACGAACTCTGTTGAGTATGTATTTTGTACTGCACGTGTATTAGAGTTGTGGCCCACCTAGTCTTGTATAGTTGAGGTAGAGGCCTTTCCTTGTATTATATATATGCGTGCAACAGCACCCCAATCAATACATCGTATTGCAAATTATCTGTCTACATGGTATCATCCTCTCCGGTCTAACCCTAGGGCCAGCCGCCGCTGCGCCCCATCCTCGCTTCCGCACCCCGCGCGCATCATGCCGCTTCTTCGCTCGATCAGCCGCGCACCTCGTGTTGGCTAGCTGTAGCCGTGACCGCGTTGACCAGTAGCTAGCTAGCCACCTTGCGCCGCCCAGCCTTTTCCATCGCGCCGCTCTGCCTTTTTTTGCCATCGCGCGCCGCCGCTTCGCCAGCCGCCGCGCCATCTCCCGCTGCAGCCGCGCCCCGCCGCTGCTGCTCCCTCCTCTCCCAACCCTAACCCTAGTCGCTACCCCGCACACTGCCGCCATGTCGTGGCCCTCCTCCCCTGGCTCCTCCACCACCCACTTGTCCAACCCGTTCGCTGGTCCCGAGCCCTCCGCCGCCGCCATCCGTGACCTCAATATTGAGGCCCGGGTCCCCATCCGTCTCAACAGCTCAAGCACGTCGTACTACGCGTGGAAGACCTACTTCAACCTCGTCTTCCGCGAGTACTGTCTCACCGAGCATATTGATGGTTCCGTGGACAGCGCGTACATGCGCGGCGACCCGGAGTGGTCCGCCATCAAGGCCACAATCATCCGTTGGTTCTACCATATGGTCTCGAAGGACATCTTCCACACGGTCGTCGTCGAGGTCGACGACGCCTGCACCGTGTGGGCCAAGATCAACGCGCTCTTCACCGACAACAAACTCCAGCGCCTTGTTTTCTTGCAGCAGGAGTTCTTCAGTTGTCACTAGGACAACTCCACCATCGACGAGTACTGCATGAGGCTCAAGATGCTCGCCGACGAGCTTCGCGACATCGGTGCTAAGGTCTCTGACGACCTCATGCTGAGCACCCTCACCGCTGGACTTAATGAGGACTTTAGCAACGCGGCGTCCAACCTCACCCTGCTGCCGCAACCCACCTTCCAGCGTGTCGTCGTGTACCTCAAACTTGAGGAGCGCCGGATGACGAAGTTGAAGCAGCGGTTCCAGCACACCGCTCTCGCCGCCGGTACCACCCGCGGCGGCCCTGCTCCACCGGCCGCCCCCCGCTAGTCCACGCTGCCAGCACCCGCCGGCTACTACCCGCTGCCGCCCGCTCCGCCCGCGCCCCAGCGCCTCCCCAGCAGCCGCAAGGTGGCGGGGGCCGGTGCAACCGGCGGGGGCCACCGCCAGCAGCAAGCGTGGGGCGCAGGGGGGGCGCCCAACTTCCAGCAGCCGCCTCCACCGTGGGCCGCCGGGCAGAACCCATGGACGGGGTCATCCACGCCTATCACATGCCCATCCCGCGGGCTCCTGCATCGGGTCTCCTTGGCCCCCGTCCAGCGGGCCATCAGGCGTTCGTCGCCGCCCCCTACCAGCCCTACGGTGCCTCGCTCACACCGCCACCCCTCGGTGGTTACGACACGCCCGCCTAGGCACCGCCCTATGGAGGTCAACTACCGCCGCCGGCCCCTGCACCGTGGGACCCTGCCCTCCTGGCCGCCCTACACTCGGCGCCGTCGCCGAGCAACTATGGCGGTGGAGGCGACTGGTACATGGACTCGGATGCTACTGCGCACATGACAGCTCATCCCAGTAACCTTTCCTCCTCTACTCCAGTTCACACTCCCACTCGCATCACCGTTGGCAACGATTCCTCTTTACCTATCACCCATGTCGATGGTACTAGTTTCCTTCCAGTTCCACACCTATCACTATGTCTAACGTTCTTGTCTCACCTGACTTAGTCACTAGCTTAGTCTCTGTTCGTCGTCTTACTCATGAGAATCCTGTTACTGTTGAATTTGACGGTGTTGGTTTCTCTGTGAAGGACGCCCGTACCCGGATGGTGATTCATTGATGTGATATCCCTATGGAGCTTTATCCCATGCACGCCGGCACCTCCACTTCCACACCCGTCGCTCTCTCCGTTGGCGTCGACCTTTGGCATGCTCGCTTGGGCAACCCCAACCCCGCTGTTCTGCGTCATATCCTTAGGAGTTTTTCTTTCTCAAGTAATAAGCTTGACGAGCATACTTGTGAGGCCTATCGTTTGGGCAAGCACGTGGGTCTTCCCTTTAGTGCGTCTCCTTCAGTTTCCACTTTTTCGTTTGAGTTGATCCATAGTGATGTTTGGACCTCTCTCGTTGCGAGTAACACGGGCTATCTAAATTATTTGGTGATTTTGGATGATTATTCTCATTATGTGTGGACTTTTCCTCTTCGTCGTAAATCCGATGCTTTAGCCACACTCACCGCCTTTTATTCCTATGTCACCACTCAGTTCGGTCACCCCATACTTGCACTTCAAACTGATAATGGAAAAGAGTTTAACAATGTCGCTCTTCGCTCACTTCTCGCCTCTCACGGCACCACCTTCCGTCTGACTTGCCCCTACACTTCGCAGCAGAACGGTCGCGCCGAGCGCATTCTCCGCACTCTTAATGACTGCGTTTGCATGTTGCTCTTTCACGCTAACGTACCCGCTCGGTTCTGGCCTGAGGCTCTCGCCACCGCCTCTCTCTCAGTCAACATTCGTCCATGTCGTTTCCGGTGGAACTACGCCCCTCACCACCTTCTTTTTGGTACACCATGATAACCCACAAGTATAGGGGATCAATTGTAGCCTCTTTCAATGAGTAAGACGGTCGAACCCAACGAGGAGATAAAGGTAGAACAAATATTCCCTCAAGTTCTATCGACCATCGATACAACTCTACGCACGCTTAACGTTCGCTTTACCTAGAACAAGTAGGAAACTAGAAGTACTTTGTAGGTGTTGTTGGATAGGTTTGCAAGATAATAAAGAGTGCGTAAATAAAAATTAGGGGCTGTTTAGATAAAAGAATAACTAAGTTAGTTTTAGTAGAGAGCTTTTTGTCATGAGAAAGTTATTTGTCCCTAGGCAATTGATAACTAGACCGGTAATCATTATTGCAATTTTATTTGAGGGAGAGGCATAAGCTAACATACTTTCTCTACTTGGATCATATGCACTTATGATTGGAACTCTAGCAAGTGTCCGCAACTATTAAAGATCATTAAGGTAAAACCCAACCATAGCATTAAAGTATCAAGTCCTCTTTACTCCCATATGCAAACAACCTACTTACTCAGGCATGTGCTTTTGTCACTCACGCCACCCACCATAAGCAAATCATGAACGTATTGCAACACCCTACAGTGGGGATC
This sequence comes from Triticum aestivum, assembly GCF_018294505.1. Lineage (NCBI taxonomy): Eukaryota > Viridiplantae > Streptophyta > Magnoliopsida > Poales > Poaceae > Triticum > Triticum aestivum. The sequence continues at coordinate 1,096 of NW_025234212.1, read as the reverse complement.
CCTCACGCTTGCGCGACACGGAGAGCACCATAGGACATCACCAATAATAAAACATGCAACTCAAATCAATCACGATCATCAATTAACCCATAGGACAAAACGGATCTACTCAAACATCATAGGATAGCCATACATCATTCGGAAATAATATATAGCGTTGAGCACCATGTTTAAGTAGAGATTACAGCGGGTAAAAGAGGGGTTACACCACTGCATCAAGGGGGGAAGAGATGGTGATGATGGCGGTGGACACTACAAGAAATATGTCAACTTATGACCTTCTATCAGTGACCCTGGAAGAATTGGTCATAAATCTATGACCATTTTAGACCAATTAGTCAAAAGCTGTTCGGGGGGCTCCAAACCCTAAACCATTGCGACCATTTTGGTCAGAAAGGTCGTAATTTCCTTACACGGAATGGTCATAAAGCAGACAACACTAGTCCGATGCCTTATTTCTAGCTGATCATGACCAATATAGATGGTCATAACCTTGTAAATTGTGGTGGGTTGCTATGACTAGGTGCCACCTCATCAGTTTTGCCTATGTGTCATGTCCATGTGGCAGTTTTTGCCCTAGGTTGTGAAGCAGCCTATATTTCTGTCATTCCCAAAATTCCCAAAAAAATCTCATAAATTCTTTGGGTCATATCTTCATCAAATATGTAAAAGTCCTTCCTTGCCTAGTTCAAAACTAATTCAACAATATTCATTTTCCAATTCTGTTCACAACAACACTTTATGAAGGAAGTGCTATTTATATATTCTTGATTGCCCTAGGAATTTTTGGGCACTCTTTTCTATCCAAATCATTACTGCATGACAAAATTCAGCTCCATTTGCCTAGCAAATCTTCCTCGGCAAATTTCCAAAGTTTTTGTCCACCTAGAAGCATTGTGAAGGAAGTACCTTTTTATATCTCAAAATGACATGAAATTTATACAGTTCCTTCATATGCCCAAATTATCACCCTCCTCCAAATTGCAGCTCAGTCGAATCATCTATGTGAGCCCAGGTTCAATTTATATTTGATGGCCAAATTGGCACGTTGCAAAGCAAGTGTTATATAGACCCCTCCTATTACCCTCAAACTTTT
>NW_025234211.1:0-7280 GCF_018294505.1 Triticum aestivum | reverse complement strand
GTGGTCGCGCCCTCCCCCCTCACGCTCGGCTCCATCCCGCGCCGCCCCGGAGCCGCCCGCGGCCACCTGCCTCCGCACGGGACCACCATCGAGCTCCCGCACGCCCTGGACCGCGCTTGGCCGCGCCCGACCGTGGCCGACCGCGCGCGCTCACGCCCACGCCCCCTCTGACCGAGCCCGGCCATGGACGGTCCCCGCCGCCCTTGCTGCTGCACGCCCACCGCCGCCGAACCTCGTCACCGGCCTTGTTTTCGGCCACCTCCCCGCACACCCACACGCCCTCCCCTGGACACGTCGTGGGCACGACCCCGCCGACGCCCTCCGTCGCCTCCGTGCGGGTGCGCGGCGCCCGCACCCGATAACGCCCGTGCGCCCGCTCGGGCTGCGCCCCGCGCCCGAACCCATTAGGCCTTGGGCCTATGACAAGTGGGCCACTGCCCAGAGAACGTTTCCAAAAAAAAGGGGTTTTAAAAAGGAATAATAGAAAATAAATAATAACTAAAAAAATAAACTTAATTAATTAATTAGTTAATTAACTAAATTCATTAAGTTAATTAATCCTAGTTAATTAATCATAACTACATTAACCTAACTAACTAATTAGTTTAATTAAACAGTAGTTAGATTAGTTAAGCAGTAATTAGACTAAACAGTCAATGACTAGTGGGACCCACCTGTCGGGTTGACCCAGTCAACCCCTGTTGACTGCTGACGTCAGCATGACATCATGCTGACGTCATAAATACATTTTTTCGAATTAATTAAAAAAATAATTAAATTCCAGAAATTAATAAAATCTTTAGAAAATCATATCTTTTAATCCGTAACTCGGATTAAAATGTTTTCAACATGAAAGTTGCTCAGAACGACGAGACGATTCCGGATACGCAGTCCGTTCGTCCGCCACACCCCTCTAACCTATCGAACCCGCAACTTTCCCCCTCCGGCACCTCTGCCAGAAAACACGAAACACCGGGAATACTTTCCCGGATGTTTTCCCCCCTTCACCGGTATCACCTACTACCGCGTTAGGGCACACCGAACACCGCGTATTGCCTTGTTATATTTTGTGATGCTTTGTTTGCTCTGTATTCATTATTTCTTCCCCCTCTTCTCTCCGGTAGACTACGAGACCGACGCTGCTGCTGACTAGTTCGACTACGGAGTTGACGACCCCTCTCTCTTGCCAGAGCAACCAGGCAAGCCCCCCCCTTGATCACCAGATATCGCCTATTCTTCTCTATACTGCTTGCATTAGAGTAGTGTAGCATGTTACTGCTTTCCGTTGATCCTATTCTGATGCATAGCCTGACATTGTTGCTACACCTGTTGATACCTTACCTGCAATCCTAAATGCTTAGTATAGGATGCTAGTTTATCATCATTGGCCCTACATTCTTGTCAGTCTGCCTTGCTATACTATCGGGCCGTGATCACTTGGGAGGTGATCACGGGTATATACTATACATACATACATACTATACAGATGGTGACTAAAGTCGGGTCAGCTCATTGAGTACCCGCAAGTGGTTCTGACGAGGGGGCTGAAAGGACAGGTGGCTCCATCCCGGTAGAGGTGGGCCTGGGTTCCCGACGGCCCTCGACTGTTACTTTGTGGCGGAGCGACAGGGCAGGTTGAGACCACCTAGGAGACAGGTGGGCCTGGCCCTGTTCGGCATTCGCGGATACTTAACACGCTTAACGAGATCTTGGTATTTGATCTGAGTCTGGCTACGAGCCTATACGCACTAACCATCTACGTGGGAGTAGTTATGGGTATCCCGACGTCGTGGTATCAGCCGAAGCACTTCAGACGTCAGCGACGGAGCGGCGCGCGCCGGATTGGAACGTAAGCCTGCTCTTGTATTAAGGGGGCTAGTTCTGCTTCCGGCCGCCCTCGCAACGTGTAGGTGTGCTATGGGCGATGGGCCCAGACCCCTGTGCGCTTAGGTTTAGACCGGCGTGCTGGCCTCTCTGTTTTGCCTAGGTGGGGCTGCGACGTGTTGATCTTCCGAGGCCGGGCATGACCCAGGAAAGTGTGTCCGGCCAAATGGGATCGAGCGTGTTGGGCTATGTGGTGCACCCCTGCAGGGAAGTTAATCTATTCGAATAGCCGTGATCTTCGGTAACAGGACGACTTGGAGTTGTACCTTGACCTTATGACAACTAGAACCGGATACTTAATAAAACACACCCTTCCAAGTGCCAGATACAACCGGTGGTCGCTCTACCTCAGGGATATGAGGAGAGGATCGCCGGGTAGGATTATGCTATGAGATGTTACTTGGAGATGCTACTTGGAGGACTTCAATCTACTCTCTTATACTTGATGCAAGACGAAGGTGACCAGAAGCGTAGTCTTCGACAGGATTAGTTACCCCCCTCTTATTCTGGCATTCTGCAGTTCAGTCCACTGATATGGCCTCCTTACACATATACCCATGCATATGTAGTGTAGTTCCTTGCTTGCGAGTACTTTGGATGAGTACTCACGGTTGCTTTCTTCCCCCTTTTTCCCCTTTCCTTTCTTTCTGGTTGTCGCAACCAGATGCTGGAGTCCAGAAGCCAGACGCCACTGTCGACGACGACCCCTACTACACCGGAGGTGCCTACTACTACGTGCAGCCCGCTGACGACGACCAGGAGTAGTTAGGAGGATCCCAGGCAGGAGGCCTGCGCCTCTTTCGATCCGTATCCCAGTTTGTGCTAGCCTTCTTAAGGCAAACTTGTTTAACTTATGTCTGTACTCAGATATTGTTGCTTCCGCTGACTCGTCTATGATCGAGCATTTGTATTCGAGCCCTCGAGGCCCCTGGCTTGTATTATGATGCTTGTATGACTTATTTTATTTGTAGAGTTGTGTTGTGATATCTTCTCGTGAGTCCCTGATCTTGATCGTACACATTTGCGTGCATGATTAGTGTACGATTGAATCGGGGGCGTCACAAGTTGGTATCAGAGCCGACTGCCTGTAGGAATCCCCCTTCCACACTCCTTGGCCGAAGTCGAGTCTAGACATTGCAAAAACTTTTACTAACTTGGCTGTGTGCCTTACGGGCCCACGTCGCCATTGGGTGGTATTAGGATCTTTTACTCCTCGATCTTTACTCTGGGATTCTGAACTCTCTTCTATTCGGGTTAAATGAATTTGCCAAAAACAAAACTAACTTTAGGTTCTCGCAAGTACTTTCTCCCGGAGAGCCCCTCACTTCAGATGATCGTCTGCTAATCAGAAGATTCCGAAGTTACTATCTGATGTTCTCTCGAGACTTTGTGCCCATCACTTTTGCTATTCCTGACCACCGATAAATCCTTATGGATAACTACTTACACTTGCCATTCTTACGATCATTCCCCATTGTTCTTGTTATTACAAGATACCCGAAGTTTTCTCTATTGTTCCGAGAATACTTCGTGCCTACTGCCTAGCAGTTCTTTGCCACATGAATACCCCTTCAAATAAATCGCCGCACTTGCCGAGTATCCGCTCATCCCCAGTTGTTCTTGTGTTTCACAAAAGTCTCCAAAAATAATATTCGATCTTCCGAAAATCCTCTGGAGCCTTTGGCTCTTGAAATTCTTGCTTGCTTGCATTATGGTTAATCCCATAACTCTCGTAGTCTTAATGACATTCCTTGTCATTATCATTTTGAGTCTGTTGACTCAATATGTTTGCGAATACACGCAATCATCATTGATCCTTATAAATTACCTTTCCAGCTGAGCTGCCATTCTTTTAACTAGAATTGGTTCTCGACCAATCCAATTGTCGTTGATTGTACCCTAAGGATATACAACTTATCCATCCTTGATCAGAGCGTCTGCTTCTGATCCTTTGATTTGGAAATCATAATTCCTTTGTTATCTAAGCATCAAATTATTCTGATGTTCTACAATATGATGCTCGTGCATTCTTTCTTCCTCTGATGGAGTACCGACACTCACATCAGCTCCGTTGTGGATCACCCGATCCATTGTTGGATTGTTATCCGACAGTGTCCTTCATAATTAGTCGCTTTGTGAGTTCTTTCTCCGATACATAATGCCTTTGGTAAATTGTATCCTTTCCTTTTGTCAACCATGCTCTGCTTTCGAGTTGGTGATATTTACCCTTGAAGCTTATGTTATATGATCGTAAGAAGCCCTGATGGGATTGAACCAACGCCTTACCTCACCGGTGTGAACCCGAAAGATTTCACGAGTCATACTTATCTGGTATTGCACCAGGTAAAACTTTCAACAACTATTGTCATCTTCGAAATACGAGAGGTGAATGAAAGGTTATGCATTGGAGAAGTGGGAGTCGACCTTGAACTTTGTGTTCATGCCCATGGACACGATGTAGATCTTGTTATTAAAGCTTCTCTTAAATTAATTACTCCTTTGTTATAAGTTCATCTTATATCTGGGATCTGGCCTTTTGCAATCGTGGTTCCGACCATGTTCTCTTTTAAATACCATTTCTCGTGCAAGTTTTAGCACTTGTCTTCTGTAGAGCAATAACCCCAGTCAACTTCTACTTTGATCTGTCATCGAGTATTACCCCCTGGTATCTCGAGATTATCATGGAACTGCATAACTTCTTATGAGTTCTTCATCAAGTGCTACATTCCCACTGATTCCAATTTTTCACGGGCTCTGAGTTATTAAACACTCAAAGACACCGATAACTGAACCGAGTCCGCACTACGGTTCAACAACTCTTCAGTAAGCTTCTATAAGTACGAGTTTGTACCCGATCACGCCATTCCTAGCCTGTTTGGCTATATCATTGTCGTGGTGATTTTAACTGTGCTACCCGGTCCTTCTTCTCGAAGCACAATTTATGACGATGAACCAACCTTACGTCAATCCTCATCGTCATATCATTTCGCCTTGAACAAAAAGCTTGGTTTCGAGTTTGTATCGTACCCTTGGTTCCAATAATCTTTCACTTCATCATTGCTTTGACTTGATGTCGTCGCCGATCGATTACATCTTCATGAACTCTCGCGACAAAGGTGTCGTGACCATCAACATTCTGAGCTCATCCAGGATATCAATTGAATTCCTGATGAGAAATACCATCCTTGCCCTCGATGAATTGTATTATCATCGACCACTTTATTGCCTTCCCACCAACACGAGCTTGTTCATGTTTGGTGTTATACCTTGAGTTCCCTGCTACCCAGCAGTTGATCTTCCTTACCTCGGAAGTATTACCATCTCCTTTTGTCAAGGATGTGGTGAGAATTTCACACCTCTTAAGAATTCTTGATATCATAATACTTCTTGCCGTCTTCGTTCATTCCTTGGCCCCCGTATTGTTTTCAACCGGAATACCGACAATTGAGCTATGACGTGTGAATTCAAAACTTCTAGCAAGCCTCTTGCTTTGAAGTGAAATTCTTAGACTATTGATTATTGAATCACCATTCCGACGTTGGTCATGCAACCCAGCCCATATTTCGGGTGCACCTTTCAACCAATGTTTAATTGTGTATGTTTTCCTCGAGCATACATCATTATACCATTCAAGCTGACAAATGTCATCTTCTTGTTCACATTATCGTGGAAATCCATCCGTTTGGAATCCTCGATGAATTGTCGCTGAGCCCATCAGCCACCTTCTCATCCCCTCCTTGGGTTAAGGATGAACTATTGCTTCAAGAACCCGCTCCCGTAGTTCATTTCCTGAGAATTTTGAAATGTCATTTCGTCTATTTGTGTTGCACCTTTTCTTCTCAGGTATCCTAAGTCTGAGGTATCCTGACACCAATCGGATCTGAATCACGGTTAGATATGATGGTTGGAACATATTTTCAAGAGTTATAACATTGGTCCTTTGATGACCTGGTAACATGATGTCATGCCTAGCACCCCCCCCGGGTGGAGGACCTATTATTGTAGTATCCTTTTAACAAGGTTAACCATGCTTCCATGAGGAAATTGTAAGACTTATTCTACAAGTTATTCCTGATGGATCCTTCGTGTTTCCAAAGTCTGATCTTCACCTGAAGACCATGTCAATGCTATCTCGAAGCATGTCAATGGTACTCCGATTTTCAATAGGAACATTTGAAGCACGATGCTAAATTTTATTTATCACTTATCCTAACACCGTTGTATGGGTAATATCAGGAGATTCCTTCCCCCTTACCTAAATGGTTTTCTACTTTATATCCTGTCATGGATATCATGCTCTGCTTGTTGTTAGGAAGGATATACCTCTGAAATATGTGTTTAAACACATTTTCCTTTCCATTGTTCTGTTTAATCTGATGATCATATTTTCCTTCCATTGTTGGTTTAACCTTTCTTGTGATCTATATGATTTGAGAAGTAATAATTTCCGCTTATGTAAACACCTTGTTGTACAATTCTGTCAGTAAGACCCTGTTACTTTTGTTGATGACATTCCGGTAACCACCGATGGACGGGAACTTTGCCTATTGGCCCGCCTCGTTCAACGAGCAGGAAAATGGTTCTCTTCGTCCCTCGCCCTTGGTATCGATGTTGTTGCCGACATAACTGACAGGCTACCCTCTGACACGCCTTACTATCATGACCGTGCAAGATGTCGGCCCCCTTCCTACTTTCAACCACATGGTGGACCCATAACCCACAGTACCACAGGATCGAAACCTGACTCTCCTGTACACCCCCTGTTCCCAAAGTTATTCCTCCCGCGTGGACTCGTATGTAATTCATGAGCCACCTTCCGATGAGATCATCAATTCTGGCATCGGAAACAATAATTATTCTGTTGCTTGAAACCCCTTTCACCTTCTGACTAGGCATTGAATGATCGCCTGGCTGCCAAAAACTTCTTGTTGGACCTTCCAACTTTACTCTCGATGTGTTCTATTTATTCAACTCGAGAGGTACTCATATGCTCATTCATGGGTTAATCCCAGGTTATTACCCTTATAGCATTCTGTCGTTTCCGATCTACCCCGCGACCTATTCGTAAGTACGATGGAGTTTCCGAAGAAAGGATGCCGACTTCATCTTAATGACCTGAAGCAGAAAAATGAAGACATCAATGTATTGGATCAACCACTTCGAGAAGAGCAACTATGACCGAGAAGAATCGTTAGAATTTCGTAACCAGATTCCTTCCCCCCTTATAACCGCTCCTAAATCTCGGGACGAGATTTCTTGTAGTGGAGGAGAATTGTGACGCCCGGATAATTAGGCTACAGTAAAACTCTGCTAATGATGCCACGTCACCACTCTTACTGTTGTAAACCTCACGATGATTCAATCCCGTCTGAATTCATAAATTCAAAATCAAGGCA
>NW_025234210.1:0-7280 GCF_018294505.1 Triticum aestivum | reverse complement strand
GGGATATCACCATATTATCTTGTTATCTTAATGCATCTATATACTTGGTAAAGGGTGGAAGGCTCAGCCTTTTGCCTAGTGTTTTGTTCCACTCTTGCCGCCCTAGTTTCCGTCATATCGGTGTTATGTTCCCAGATTTTGCGTTCCTTACGCGGTTGGGTTATAATGGGAACCCCTTGACAGTTCGCCTTGAATAAAACTCCTCCAACAATGCCCAACCTTGGTTTTACCATTTGCCACCTAGCCTCTTTTTCCCTTGGGTTTCCGGAGCCCAAGGGTCATCTTTATTTAAACCCCCCTGGGCCAGTGCACCTCTGAGTGTTGGTCCGACTGAGCTGCCTGCGGGGCCACCTCATGGAAACTTGAGGGTTGGTTTTACTCGTAGCTAGTCTCATCTGAGTGTGCCCTGAGAACGAGATATGTGCAGCTCCTATCGGGATTTGTCGGCACATTCGGGCGGTGTTGCTGGACTTGTTTTACCATTGTCGAGGATGTCTTGTAAAACCGGGATGCCGAGTCTGATCGGAATGTCTCGGGAGAAGGAATATCCTTCGTGACCGTGAGAGCTTGTGATGGGCTAAGTTGGGACTCCACTGCAGGGATTTGAACTTTTGAAAGCCGTGCCCGCGGTTATGGGCAGATGGAAATTTGTTAATGTCCGATTGTAGATAACATGAAACTTAACTTAATTAAAATGAACCAACCGCGTGTGTTACCGTGATGGTATCTTCTTGGTGGAGTCCGGGAAGTGAACACGGTGTTGGAGTAATGCTTGACGTAGGTTGTTTTAGGATCACTTCTTGATCATAGTTGTTCGTCCATGCTTTGCTTTCTCTTCTCTCTCTCTTTTGCGAATAGGTTAGCCACCATATATGCTAGTCGCTTGCTGCAGCTCCACATCATACCTTGTCTTACCTATAAGCTTAAATAGACTTGATCGCGAGGGTGCGAGATTGCTGAGTCCCCGTGACTCATAGTTTACTTCCAAAACCAGATGCAGGGACCGATGATACCGTTCCAGACGATGCGCTTGAGCTCAAGTGGGAGTTCGATGAAGACTCTCGCCGTTACTATGTGTCTTTCCCAGATGATCAGTAGTGGTGCCCAGTTGGGGCGATCGGGGACCGTGTCGCATGTGGGGTTGATCTTTTATTTTGGTACCGTAGTCGGACCATGAGTGTATTGGATGATTGTAATGTTATTCATGTATTTGTGTGACGTGGCGAGTGTAAGACAACTATGTATCCTTTCCCCTTTTATATATTTACATGGGTTGTTGTGAAGATTACCTTACTTGCGACATTGCTTTCAATGCGGTTATGCCTCTAAGTTGTGCTTCGACACGTAGGAGATATAGCCGCATCGAGGGCGTTACAAACATGCCCTGCAAAAACAAGTTAGACGTCCTCTACTTTGTTGCTTGCAAGTTTTAGGTGGCTTCTACGGGCTTCTTGCAAGAACCGTTCTTACCTACGTATCAAAACCACAACGTAGTATAGTTATTGCTTTTGATCTTCAAAAAGAACCCTTTTCATTGAAACCGATTCAACTAAACTTGGAGAAACAGACACCCACTAGCCACCTGTGTGTGAAGCATGTCGGGTAGAACTAGTCTCGTGTAAGCGTAAGTGTAATGTCGGTCTGAGCCGCTTCATCCAACAATACCGCTGAATCAAGAATCAACTAGTGACGGCAAGCAATATGTATATACCCACGCCCACAACTCCTTTGTGTTCTACTCGTGCATATAACATCTACGCATAGACCTGGCTCGGATGCCACTATTGGGGAATGCAGTAATTTCAAAATTTTCCTACGCACACGCATGATCCATCTAGGTGAAGCATAGCAACAAGAGAGGAAGAGTATGTCTACGTACCCTCATAGACCGAAAGCGGAAGCATTATGAAACACGGAACGTCTTCGCGATCCAACCGATGAAGTACCGAACGCACGGCACATCCGCGATCCGCAGACGTTCAGCTCGGTGACATCCCTCATACTCTTGATCCAGTTGAGGCCGAGGGAGAATTTCGTCAGCACGACGGCATGATGACGATGATGATGAAGTTACCGACGCAGGGCTTTGCCTAAGCACTACAACGATATGACCGAAGTCGAAATCTGTGGAGGGGGGCACCGCACACGGCTAAACAATCAACTTGTGTGTATATGGGGTGCCCCCTTCCCCGTATATAAAGGAGTGGAGGAGGGAGGGCCGGCCCTCATAGGGCATTCCCAAGGGGGGGAGTCCTACTCCTAGTAGGAGTAGGCTTCCCCCCTTCCTAGTAGGAGTAGGAGATGAAGGAAGAGGGAGAGAGAGGGAAGGAAAGGGGGGCACCCAATTCGGATTGGGCTTTGGGGGGGCCTCCACCTGGCCGCCTCCTCCTCTCTCCCACTAAGGCCCAATAAGGCCCATTGACTCCCTGGGGGGTTCCGATAACCCCCCGGTACTCTGGTAAATGCCCGAACTCATCCGGAACCATTCCGATGTCCAAACATAGCCTTACAATATATCGATCTTTATGTCTCAACCATTTTGAGACTCCTCGTCATGTCTGTGGTCACATCCGGGACTCCAAACTACCTTTGGTACATCAAAACACATAAACTCATAATACCGATCGACATCGAACATTAAGCATGCAGACCTACGGGTTCGAGAACTATGTAGACATGACCGAGGCTCATCTCCGGCCAATAACCAATAGCGGAACCTGGATGCTCATATTGTCTCCCACATATTCTACGAATATCTTTATCGGTCAAACCGCATAACAACATATGTTGTTCCCTTTGTCATCAATATGTTACTTGCCCGAGATTCGATCGTTGGTATCTCAATACCTAGTTCAATCTCATTACCGGCAAGTCTCTTTACTCGTTCTGTAATGCATCGTCCCATAACTAACTCATTAGTCACATTGCTTGCAAGGCTTATAGTGATTTGCATTACCAAGAGGGCCCAGAGATACCTCTCCGACACACGGAGTGACAAATCCTAATCTTGATTTATGCCAACTCAACAAACACCATCGGAGACACCTGTAGAGCATCTTTGTAGTCACCCAGTTACGTTGTGACGTTTGATAGCACACTAAGTGTTCCTCCGGTATTCGGGAGTTGCATAATCTCATAGTCATAGGAACATGTATAAGTTATGGAGAAAGCAATAGTAATAAACTAAACGATCATAGTGCTAAGCTAAAGATGGGTCTTGTCCATCACATCATTCCCTAATGATGTGATCCCGTTCATCAAATGATAACACATGTCTATGGTCAGGAAACTTAGCCATCTTTGATTAATGAGCTAGTCTAGTAGAGGCATACTAGGGACACTCTGTTTTGTCTATGTATTCACATATGTACTAAGTTTCCGGTTAATACAATTCTAGCATGAATAATAAACATTTATCATCATATAAAGAAATATAAATAACAACTTTATTATTGCCTCTAGGGCATATTTCCTTCATGGGGAAGTCCTAAGACCTGGGCCTATGAACCACCATATGATGACTTGCCCTGTAAGGCATGACTAGTTAGAAACTGAGCTGGTCACACTGTATGAGCCGGCCGGGACTCTATAAGCCTCCGGGTCTCAACTGTGTATATAAAGGTGTGACCCGGCGGCGGGTTAACTCATGAAACAATAGACCGAGAACTAGGTCAAGCGTATTCTCTCCATTGTAATCGAAACTCAAGCAATTAAACTATAAGCAGGATGTTGGCTTTTGCCTCATTGATAGGGGCCAAACCTGGGTAAACTCTTTGTGTACTTTGTCCCGTTCAACCACTTCAAGCTAACTGCATTGCGATGGCTCCACACCTAAGTCCTTTTGCTAGGACATCTGCCGTGACAAGTCCATGACAGATGGCGCCCACCGTGGGGCCAGGGCAAGGAGGTTTCGAGTTTTGGAAGGGTAGCTTCTCAGGGATCAAGGGATACGCCGTGGGCCGGATGATCAAGAGCCATCGCGGAAAGATCTACATCAATGACGCTGGTTGGGGTCCCAAGGCCAATTCAATCGAGTACGGGTACCGGGTCCTCTTCGGCGGATTTCACGTTTTCATCGGCAAAATTGGCGAGTCAGAAGCTGAGCCGAACGCCTGCACCGACACCATTGAGTCGGCTCGGCACGCGAGACCCGCCAATGTCCAACCTGCCCGAAAGCGTGCTTTCATTGGCTTTGTTCATGGGGCGGATCTTGAGGAAGGTTATGTGTCTGGTGGAGAGACATCCATCTATTCAGGTGATGAGTCGTCAACCGGCAAAACCGAGTCGATATTTCAACTTCAAGATGGCGGGCTTGGGGGCTATTTCGATGTTGATAGTATTCCGGAGCCCTATCAGCCACCGAGCAGAGCTGGAATCTTAATGGCTGGCACGCAACTAGTGTTACCACTACTACAGGATGCTGCTAACGCGACACTACGATCAGAGACCCTTCGACGAAACTGTGTGCGATGCCATAATCGCAAATGATGGTGCAAAAACCCCGTCAAAAAGGTGCAAAACATATGCGATGGAGGATGTATCAAACACGGTTCAGATTTTAGTTGCGTGTGTGATGAAAGGTTCAGCTTGATTAACTATTTGCGATGATGAGGAACAAAAGAAACGGGCAGCCAAATGAAGGTGTGTGCGATGTACAGCATACGGTTCACTTGGATGAACTGTTTGTGATTAGGCAACACAAAAGAAATGGTCAGCCAGATCAAAGGTGTGTGCAATATACGGCATGCAGTTCACTCGGATGAACTATTTGCGTTGAGACATGAGAGCAGAAATGGTTCAATATAACAAGATGTTTGTGATACACGGCAAACAGGTGTGTAATCAGAAATGTGTGTGAATACCGATAATAACATAAACGGTTCCCTAGTGTGGTCCATGTTCATCTAATCATCATCTCCTTCTTGTGCTAGCTCGATGTTCCTTCTATGCTAAGTTTTTCCTTCCTATTTTGTTGACAACTTAACACCTAGCTCATATATCTTGCAGGTTCTTTGGCAGCCTATGAATGTAATAGGAAAGCACTAGAAGTTTTTCCTTCCATGAATGTAACTAGTTGACCCTCTAATCAAGATTACTACTAACATACTTATGCCGATGTCAAATTAAATCAAGGACATAACATGACAGTGACACGAGACCACCAATTTGGTGATGGTTCTGGTAATAAATCAAGTGAAAAGTATATGTACTTCACATGGCTTCTCACATGGAGAGGACTGAGAAAAATAAAATGCATTTCTATAAGAATGCACTGAAATGGAACATATCCCTCAACTCATGAATTAGGTGCACTAAATGTTGATTTAAGAACTACATCGGTAAGAAGAAATACATGTAGAAGGAACAACTCCATATGACCATGCATCTAGTATCAAAGATTAGTAAACCGGGTATGTTTTTCCAGAGCTTGAAGTGAAGATGTATAATATAGAGGAAAATTTGGCCTAACACACACTCTTTCAAAATAGAGGTTGAAACGTCCAGCCCCTGCATCAATATGATGCACACAACCATAAACTTACCAAATCAGAAGATATATAGGTTACTTCTGTCACCAATTAAACATACAAAACTAAAGGAAAAAATGATCAAGTGCATAGATTAACACAAATTGGACATAGATTCATGTTGTTCACATTTAGAAATGGTAGCAACGACATAAAAGTTGACAGAAGATAAAGAAAACGGTTCATCATAAATGGCTGCCACACATAAACAGTTGAGTAGGGAAAGGGTCTATCCAAAAAGAGACTTAGGATGCAACTTTTCTGCATCAAATCTTGGACATAAGCATATGCTAGCCAAAGGTGACAATAGGGTGCTTCCCAATCTCCCATAGTCTTACTCCTGAAAAATGGAACAGAAAGTTAAGAGTGTTGAAAAGACTATCAACCTTAGACTGGACATGCAATATGCAAAGGCTTACCTTTTATCCCTATATAGAGGGTGTGAATCCCTTATAAAAATTCGCCACACATGGGCATGCCATCGAAGCTCCAGAGGTCCATGTTGACAACGACATCCTGAGGTACATCAAAATTCAGAAGGCTATCAATCGGCTCGTCCACTTCATCATCCATAAGAAACCTTGGCCAAGCATTGAAATCGACACCATTGTTCTCCATAACATGAGGCACCACTAAGTTGTAGGTGTTACTCTGGGCAAGTGCAGATTCAGCTCCTTCAGGAATCACAACTGAGTTATAGGCGTTACTCTGGGCAAGTGCATATTCTGCTCCTTCAGTAATGGTAGAAATTGGAGCAATGGATGGTATATCTAGATTCTTGGTGTTGTAATCCCACTCCAAGTCAGAGAAGCTAAAGGAGTTGATTCCCTGGTCAGAGTACTGATTCATAACAGAGGCTTCAACAGGGCCATCAGAGTTCATTATAGGAAAAAATGACAGGTTGTCAGGTAGAGCAAGTGGCTGGTTTGATGCAAAGTTAGCAGATGGGTAGATGAAAGCATTTGGGTTGGAAAGGTTGTTGACTGATGGCATGACAGAAGGTTCCGATGCCACGCTTAGCTTTGGTGCTTTAGGAGCACCAGGGCGAGCACGACGCTTCTGTGGAACTATTGGTTCCTTTGGAAAGTTAACCTTGGCCTTGTTGCCACGGATCCTGCGTGCTTCAACATCGTAAGCTCTTGCAGCTTCTTCAGCACTGTTGAAAGTACCAAGCCAGACACGTGCACCCTTGCTTGGATCTCTGATTTCAGCAGCCCACTTACCCCAGGGGCGCTGACGAATACCCCTAAATTGACTCTTTCTCTTCCTTTTTGCTGAAGGACCATCAAAACCTGCAGTAGTCATGGTGCTTAAGTCATCTGAAGATCAACGTCAATGCTAAGAGGGATCAACACACAAAAAATTCTTCCACAAAAATTAAATAATTTCATCACGGGCATGAGTTTATATGTAAAAATATGATGATGGTAATGAATAATGAACCATGATGGGTCAAGTTTAGGTGAAAGCATTAGTCAACCACAAAACAAATGAAATAAAATAAAATGAAATCACAAATTAATAAATAAGAAAGTATAGGGTCCTGATAAACAAGACCTCATGTTAGACCTCTGACATCATTCTACAATTGCATTATAGACGAAACCAAGTACAATCCTCACAGATAACTACAACCACCTAACAAGGAAACAATTTAAGAGGACAAGGCCTCTAAGCAAAATAGAGAAATTTGGGCCTTTTCGCGGATTTACTACCCCTTTTGACTAAATGGTAAGCTTATGGATCACCATC
>NW_025234209.1:0-7281 GCF_018294505.1 Triticum aestivum | reverse complement strand
AGCTTAAGCCCCATGAGTTGAATTATGCTACACATGATTTGGAGTTAGCAGCCATAGTGCATGCATTGAAGACATGGAGACATTTTCTCATCGGAAATCATTGTGAGGTGTACACGGATCACAAGAGTTTGAAGTACATCTTCACACAGAAGGAGTTGAATCTCAGGCAAAGGAGATGGTTGGAGCTCATTAAGGATTATGATATGAGATTGCATTATCACCCTGGAAAGGCTAACATAGTAGCCGATGCGTTGAGTCACAAGAGCCATGTCAACACTCTCATGACCAGAGAGTTACCCAAGGAGTTAGCCGAGGATCTTCACGAGCTATGTTTGGAGATAGTTCTGAGAGGCTATGTAACAGCATTGGAGATTCAGTCTACTTTGATGGATAAGATCAGAGAAGCTTAGAAGACTGACAAGGAGATTGCCGAGATAAAGGGGAAGATGAGAAAAGGAAAGGCTAAAGGATTTCGTGAGGATGAGCACCATACCCAATGGTTTGAGGACCGCGTTTATGTACCTAATGACCCGGAGATCAGGAAGTTGATTTTACAAGAGGCCCATGATTCGCCTTATTCGATTCACCCAGGAAATACCAAGATGTATTTGTATTTGAAGGACACTTTCTGGTGGATCGGAATGAAGAAGGATATTGCGGAGTATGTAGCAGTTTGTGATGTATGTCAGAGAGTAAAGGCAGAGCATCAGAAGCTAGCAAGATTGCTACAGCCATTGCCGATACCGAAATGGAAGTGGTATAAGCTAGGCATGGATTTTATCATGGGATTATCGAGGACACGTTCAGGCTATGACTCAATATGGGTTGTAGTCGATCGTTTGACGAAGGTAGCTCATTTCATCCCAGTGAAGAGCACTTATACAAGTGCTAAGTTGGCAAAGATATACATGACTAGGATCGTATGTCTGCATGGAGTTCCGAGGACCATTGTATCAGATAGAGGAACCCAGTTTACCTCGAAGTTCTGGAATCGGTTGCATGAAACTTTGGGTACTAGGCCAAAGTTCAGTACAACCTTTCATCCACAAACAAATGGACAGACCGAGAGAGTCAATCAGATTCTGGAGGACATGCTGAGAGCTTGTGTGCTAGATTATGGATCAAGTTGGGACGACAATTTTCCATATGCAAAGTTCTCTTACAACAACAGTTATCAATCCAGTCTGAAGATGACCCCTTTCGAAGCTTTGTACGGAAGGAGGTGCAGGACACAATTGTTGTGGGATGAAGTTGGAGACCGTCAGTTGTTTGGACCAGATTTGATTAAAGAGTCTGAAGAGAAGGTTAAGCTAATTCGTGATAGGCTCAAGGTAGCCCAGTCCAGGCAGAAGAGCTATGCAGATTCTAGACACAAGGAGACAGTTTACAAAGTCGGAGATAGAGTTTATCTTCATGTGTCCCCACGTCGAGGAGTTAAGTGTTTTGGAGTTAAGGGAAAGTTAGCGCCATGTTTTGTGGGACCATACAAAGTTTTGGAGCGTATGGGAGAAGTTACTTACAAGTTGGAATTGCCCGAAGGTTTGTCAGGAGTTCATGATGTGTTCCACGTTTCCCAGTTGAAGAAGTGACATGCAGAGATGGCTGATATACCTCTGGGAGATACAGTGCCACTGGAAGCGATTCAGTTGGATAGTGATTTGACCTATGAGGAGAAACGAGTCAAGATTCTCGAGTTTGCCAGCCGAGTCATGCGAAGCAAGGTTATCAAGTTTTGCAAAGTTTAGTGGAGCCACCATACTGAAGATGAAGCCACCTGGGAGCGAAAGGAAGATCTACTTAAGGACCACCCTCACCTATTTTCTAGCCAACCCGAATCTCAAGGGCGAGATTCATCTTAACGGGGGTAGGTTTGTAATCTCCCAAATTTTCAATTTGGAATGTTATACATTAGATCATCATTCCATATCATATTTTATTGCATTTTGGTTTGATCCTAGAAATTTGACGCAACTCAAGGACCCCGCGGAGAGAGTTGGGAATTTCATTATTTTCGTATTTGAGTTTTTCTCAAATTTAGAAAAAGGATCATTTGATTTTAATTATTTTATCTTCGAATATTTCAATTATAAAAATATGAGAGAGGGAATAAAATGACTTTCCCAAAATAAAGAAATATTGAGGATTTAATAATAAAATCAAATAAGATTTTATTTCGGAGTTTTATCGCTATTTTATTTGAATTAGGAAAATGCGCGTTTTTCAAAATTGCATTCTAGGCCCAAATAAATGTTCATCTTGTCTGTCTTATTTTTAGAGGACGAGGAAAATTTATTTCGGGATTTTTGGAGTCCGTTTAGTATTACTTTTCTTTCTTTTTCTGCATGTCTGAATTATTTAAAAAAAAGTCAACCGACCTAACCGAGCCGTGTCCGTCCTGGACTCCGCCCGGCCGGCCCCTTTAAAAAGTGCGCCCCCAAGCCGCCCCAGCCCAGCCCACCCCACCGCCAAACCCTAGCCGCCAGCCACCGCCGCCGCCGACACGCCGCCCGCCGTCGCCGATCGCCGCCGCCTCGCCCAAGCCGACCGCCGCCACCGTTCGTTGACCCCCCGCCGCCGTCGTTGATCCACCGGAGGTAGTCGCCGCCGCCGCTGCGGTTTTCGAGAGAAAACCGTCAAGTTTTTTTTAGGAAGCTAGTTTATTTTTTTATATAGATTGGTTTTATTTTTTTTCTAGTTTAGTTATTTAGCGGACGCTCGTTCGTACGTTCATTTTAACTAACGGTTTTCGTCATTTAGCCGCACACAGCGAATGTTCGTTCGTTAGCTTGTTTGTCTGTTTTTCTTTTTCTCGGATTTTCCGCGATTATTTTTTATCGTGATTTCTGATCCGATTTTTGTTCTAGTATAACTTTTCACTCTGTTATCGGAATCAGGCGATTCAAGCACCTAGAGTTTCGTCTCGAAACCCTCTTTCCGTTTAACCAACTCAAACAAGTTTTAGCTACTATAAAATTTGACTTAGGTCCAGATTAGTAAATGAAGCTTGTTTCTTTCGCCGTTTGACTTTCGTTGCTTCGTTTGATTTGATTCTTTTTGCAAACCAGAGTTCTTAAGTTGAATTTTCTGGTTAGTTTCTTTTACCTGAGTTTTACCTGTGCATTAGTTGACTACTTATAGTATGCTTGTTTATTTGCGATGGAGTTCCCAGAGTGCGCCACTTGCTACTTCGAATCTCTAGGTTTCACGGATCATCAGCAAGGCAAGTAACACTTTGATCATACCTCTTTACTACCCAGTTTTATTGCATTAGATCAATCCTCAAAACAATTGCATGAGTAGGACCTAATTAATATGTGGGTTTTGGGAAGTAGATGAGGTAGTACCTATTACCTCTTTTATTATCTAACCCTTGGGAGTTACCTCTACATTTGCTTATTGCCATGCTATGCTAGTAGACGTGGATTGGGTGAGTGTCTCCATGATAAATGTGAGATTGTTATTTAATGGTTTAATTAAGGTGGCAACTTTAACACACATCTGGTGGATTGAGGCACCTGGGTATTCCAGCGATTGCATGTTTTCTTTATGGACCGCCACCCAGGCTCAATAGGATCATGAGATTATTCATGCTAGAAACTTCCGTGTGCAGCTGCAAGCTACTATGGGCTCTAGCATAGTTTATTAAGTCATGCGAACTCTTAAAGTGGTAGACTAGCAGATGTAGGGGAAAGTAGGTGTAACTGTCTACCCGATCGTAAGGTGCTAGTGCTTCTGAAAGACTATGTCTCGGTCATCCGTTTCTCAAACATCATGTAGTGCGAGAAATCCAACGGAGGAGATCGAGTCTTGTGGGGAAAAGTACGCAAACCTCTGTAGAGTGTATAAACTAATCATGGTTAGCCGTGTCCCCGTTATGGACGTTTTGAGTATCTAGTACTTGGATTATCATGTGAATCTCATCATGTTACTTTAATTTAATTTATTGGGTTTAATGATGATGCTTAATTGGGATTGAGAGTATGTCTATCTTCTCAATGTTTAACAACCACCATGATAGTTAAATAAAATTTATTCCTTTGAAGTAGGGAAAAATTGGCTTTACACAAAATTGTAACCATAGAGCTTTCCACCAGCCAGATATGCATGTAGTATAGCATATTTCTGTTCATTACTCTCTATGTGTTACATTGCCAGCATATTCCATGTGCTGACCCGTTTTTTGGGCTGCAACATTCATGTTGCAGACTTTTCAGACGACGAGTAAGGTGCTTTAGGTCGTGGTCTTATACTCAGTGATGTCGTTGGAGTTGATGGACTCACTTATCTTCCAAACCTTCCGCTGTTATCGTTATTAGATGGCCTTAAGCCATATTTATTGTAATAAGTTCTCTTTTGAGACATTCGATGTAATAAGTGTGTGATTGCTACTCTGTTATAAATCCTTCAAGTACTGTGCGTGTCAGCATTACTGATCCAGGCATGACACTTAAGCACAGAGATCAGACTGTTTGAGGTTTGGTCGCTACAAGATGGTATCAGAGCACACGCTGAGTATAGGACACGACCACTAAGCTAAAAGCCCTAGATCACTACTCACTCTTCTCATTTCTGACTCCTCATCTTTTCTACTCTTTTAGGATGGCGAATGCAAGGAACAAGTTCACGCAACCGGATGAAGATACACCCTTTGAACGCCACTTGAAGGAAGTCACTAGATACCTGAACATCGGAGTACCAAGCTTCACCGGGACCTACAACGCCACTTTACCAGAAGAGGATCGTTGGATGATTCAAGTTCAAGTACCAGGAAGGACGTTCATTCTCGTCACTAAGCCCATAGAGTTTTCCTTTGATGCCCCAACATGGAGTCTAGGAAAGAGCATGGCAGCCCACATCACAGTGGGATGCATTGGAGAAGTTTACCACAAGGATCTCAAGGATACTATCTACTAGATTTGTGGGCACCGAGATGAACAATGGGAGATGATCAGCACCAGGAAAGATAGATCAATTGCCGCTTTCATCCAGGAGCTAAACCAGCACATACGTCGCCAGGAGAACTAGATGTGCGCGGGCATGATAGATCTGAAGAAGGCTATGATCAAGATCATGGAACTGGAGGAAGAACACAAGTCTAAACGCGATGGATATGAGGAGGAAATAGCAACGCTTGTGGAGAAGAATGATGATCTGAAGAAGAAGCTAAAAGTATTCATGGGATTTCCCGCGACTGGAGGAGAAGACGACGATTGCACTTGTCCAGAGAACTACATCATCATCGACGACACCGACTCGGACCCAGATGATAGCGATGATGACTATGTTGATGAAGCTGGAGCAGATATCATGGAGTCTTCATCGGAATAGTTTTTCTAGTCAACCACCATAACAGTAGTAGTATTCCCCCATGAATCTAGTATAGTCTGAGCACTTTTGTAACGATAGTTAGACCATTGTATGCCCTTGTTTGAATTGAATGAAGTGATATTGTTTGCATTTGTCTCATGTGCATATGGGTAGTGTTTTCTCTCTAGACCTCATTCTACTCTGTATTCTCATCTTTTCTAAACCCTCAGATGCCTCTGAGACGTGACAATGGATTTGCTTTCCCACCGGAGCTCACTCAGTTGATCCAGCAGCAGAATGTGTTGATGCAGTTGCTAGTCCAGAATCAGAATTAGGGGAACAACAACAACAACAACAACAACAACAACCCACCACCTCCACCACCTGTTGATCACTTAACCCGTTTCCTTAGACTGAATCCGACGGTGTTCTCCAGTAGCACCGAGCCGATAGTTGCAGATGATTGGCTCCGCAAGACAGGAAGGGAGTTGACCACTGCAGGATGCACAGATGCGGAGAAGGTGCGTTTTGCCGCACATCATCTTGATGGACCCGCAGCATCATGGTGGGAGAATTTCACAGCCACTTATCCTATCGACATGGTCACATGGGATTAGTTTCAGCAGGCTTTCCGTACTGCCTATGTTTCCGCAGGAGCTATGGCCATGAAGAAGCGTGAGTTTCGCAACTTGCGCCAAGGAGGACGTACTGTAGGCCAGTATGTGGATGACTTTAGTAAGTTAGCACGTTATGCCCCAGATGACGTTGCTACGGATGCAGCTAAGCAGGAGAAGTTTCTGGAAGGGCTGAATGATGAGCTGAGCATGCAGTTGATGGTAGCAACTTTCAACAACTACCAGGAGTTGGTAGATCGTGCTCTCATGATTGAAGGGAAGCAGCAGCAGATTGAAAACCGCAAGAGGAAGTATGGACAAGGGAAGTACAATTCCGGAGCTCAACAGAAGCCATGTTTTACCCCAAAATCGGGAGGACATTTTCAGCATACCCATGGAGGAGGTAGCTCGCATAATCATAGTGGCCCCAAGAATGGTAATGGGAATGGAGGAAGCAACGGCCAGAACCGTACCAACCCATCAACCCCATCCAAGAGAGACCTGAGCCAAGTCACTTGCTATAAGTGCCAGAAGACTGGACATTACGCCAATGAATGTCCTAAAGCCCAGAATGGAAATGGCAATGGAAGCTCTGGGAAGAAGCCGAACCCTTTCAACAGGGGACAGGTGAACCACATTAACGTGGAGGAGGTTGAAACCCAACCAGATGCAGTAATAGGTAAGTTTTTGGTTAAGTCACTTACTGCAATCGTTCTTTTTGATACTGGTGCATCGCATTCATACATATCAAGGGGATTTGTGGATATGTATAAACTGCGCACCAAGGTTCTTAGAATACCAATGTTAGTAAGCTCACCAGGACCGGAGTATATGACCAGTCGAGGATGTTTTCAAGTGCCATTGAGTATAGGTAGGCATGTTTTCCCCTCGGATTTAATCATTTTGGAATTGCAAGGTTTGGATGTGATTCTGGGTCTGGATTGGTTATCGATGTATGGAGGAAACATCGATTGCGCCAGTAAGTCAATTTTGCTTACCACCCTGGAAGGGAGAAGGATCAAGTATGTATCACGGCATGAGCCGAGGAGGACACAAGTAAATTCTTTATCATGAGTTGTACAGGAGGAAGTACCAGTGGTGAAGGATTTCCCTGATGTATTTCCAGAAGAGTTGCCACGCATGCCACCGGATAGAGACATTGAGTTTTTTATTGACCTTTTGCCAGGCACATGGCCGATATCTAAGACACCGTACAGGATGCCCGCACAAGATTTGGAGGAAATTAAGAAGCAGATTAAGGAGTTACTGGATAAAGGCTATATTCGCCCAAGTTCTTCACCTTGGGGATTGCCAGTGCTTCTAGTGGAGAAGAAGGATGGATTATTGAGGATGGTTGTTG
>NW_025234208.1:0-7281 GCF_018294505.1 Triticum aestivum | reverse complement strand
AGCTTAAGCCCCATGAGTTGAATTATGCTACACATGATTTGGAGTTAGCAGCCATAGTGCATGCATTGAAGACATGGAGACATTTTCTCATCGGAAATCATTGTGAGGTGTACACGGATCACAAGAGTTTGAAGTACATCTTCACACAGAAGGAGTTGAATCTCAGGCAAAGGAGATGGTTGGAGCTCATTAAGGATTATGATATGAGATTGCATTATCACCCTGGAAAGGCTAACATAGTAGCCGATGCGTTGAGTCACAAGAGCCATGTCAACACTCTCATGACCAGAGAGTTACCCAAGGAGTTAGCCGAGGATCTTCACGAGCTATGTTTGGAGATAGTTCTGAGAGGCTATGTAACAGCATTGGAGATTCAGTCTACTTTGATGGATAAGATCAGAGAAGCTTAGAAGACTGACAAGGAGATTGCCGAGATAAAGGGGAAGATGAGAAAAGGAAAGGCTAAAGGATTTCGTGAGGATGAGCACCATACCCAATGGTTTGAGGACCGCGTTTATGTACCTAATGACCCGGAGATCAGGAAGTTGATTTTACAAGAGGCCCATGATTCGCCTTATTCGATTCACCCAGGAAATACCAAGATGTATTTGTATTTGAAGGACACTTTCTGGTGGATCGGAATGAAGAAGGATATTGCGGAGTATGTAGCAGTTTGTGATGTATGTCAGAGAGTAAAGGCAGAGCATCAGAAGCTAGCAAGATTGCTACAGCCATTGCCGATACCGAAATGGAAGTGGTATAAGCTAGGCATGGATTTTATCATGGGATTATCGAGGACACGTTCAGGCTATGACTCAATATGGGTTGTAGTCGATCGTTTGACGAAGGTAGCTCATTTCATCCCAGTGAAGAGCACTTATACAAGTGCTAAGTTGGCAAAGATATACATGACTAGGATCGTATGTCTGCATGGAGTTCCGAGGACCATTGTATCAGATAGAGGAACCCAGTTTACCTCGAAGTTCTGGAATCGGTTGCATGAAACTTTGGGTACTAGGCCAAAGTTCAGTACAACCTTTCATCCACAAACAAATGGACAGACCGAGAGAGTCAATCAGATTCTGGAGGACATGCTGAGAGCTTGTGTGCTAGATTATGGATCAAGTTGGGACGACAATTTTCCATATGCAAAGTTCTCTTACAACAACAGTTATCAATCCAGTCTGAAGATGACCCCTTTCGAAGCTTTGTACGGAAGGAGGTGCAGGACACAATTGTTGTGGGATGAAGTTGGAGACCGTCAGTTGTTTGGACCAGATTTGATTAAAGAGTCTGAAGAGAAGGTTAAGCTAATTCGTGATAGGCTCAAGGTAGCCCAGTCCAGGCAGAAGAGCTATGCAGATTCTAGACACAAGGAGACAGTTTACAAAGTCGGAGATAGAGTTTATCTTCATGTGTCCCCACGTCGAGGAGTTAAGTGTTTTGGAGTTAAGGGAAAGTTAGCGCCATGTTTTGTGGGACCATACAAAGTTTTGGAGCGTATGGGAGAAGTTACTTACAAGTTGGAATTGCCCGAAGGTTTGTCAGGAGTTCATGATGTGTTCCACGTTTCCCAGTTGAAGAAGTGACATGCAGAGATGGCTGATATACCTCTGGGAGATACAGTGCCACTGGAAGCGATTCAGTTGGATAGTGATTTGACCTATGAGGAGAAACGAGTCAAGATTCTCGAGTTTGCCAGCCGAGTCATGCGAAGCAAGGTTATCAAGTTTTGCAAAGTTTAGTGGAGCCACCATACTGAAGATGAAGCCACCTGGGAGCGAAAGGAAGATCTACTTAAGGACCACCCTCACCTATTTTCTAGCCAACCCGAATCTCAAGGGCGAGATTCATCTTAACGGGGGTAGGTTTGTAATCTCCCAAATTTTCAATTTGGAATGTTATACATTAGATCATCATTCCATATCATATTTTATTGCATTTTGGTTTGATCCTAGAAATTTGACGCAACTCAAGGACCCCGCGGAGAGAGTTGGGAATTTCATTATTTTCGTATTTGAGTTTTTCTCAAATTTAGAAAAAGGATCATTTGATTTTAATTATTTTATCTTCGAATATTTCAATTATAAAAATATGAGAGAGGGAATAAAATGACTTTCCCAAAATAAAGAAATATTGAGGATTTAATAATAAAATCAAATAAGATTTTATTTCGGAGTTTTATCGCTATTTTATTTGAATTAGGAAAATGCGCGTTTTTCAAAATTGCATTCTAGGCCCAAATAAATGTTCATCTTGTCTGTCTTATTTTTAGAGGACGAGGAAAATTTATTTCGGGATTTTTGGAGTCCGTTTAGTATTACTTTTCTTTCTTTTTCTGCATGTCTGAATTATTTAAAAAAAAGTCAACCGACCTAACCGAGCCGTGTCCGTCCTGGACTCCGCCCGGCCGGCCCCTTTAAAAAGTGCGCCCCCAAGCCGCCCCAGCCCAGCCCACCCCACCGCCAAACCCTAGCCGCCAGCCACCGCCGCCGCCGACACGCCGCCCGCCGTCGCCGATCGCCGCCGCCTCGCCCAAGCCGACCGCCGCCACCGTTCGTTGACCCCCCGCCGCCGTCGTTGATCCACCGGAGGTAGTCGCCGCCGCCGCTGCGGTTTTCGAGAGAAAACCGTCAAGTTTTTTTTAGGAAGCTAGTTTATTTTTTTATATAGATTGGTTTTATTTTTTTTCTAGTTTAGTTATTTAGCGGACGCTCGTTCGTACGTTCATTTTAACTAACGGTTTTCGTCATTTAGCCGCACACAGCGAATGTTCGTTCGTTAGCTTGTTTGTCTGTTTTTCTTTTTCTCGGATTTTCCGCGATTATTTTTTATCGTGATTTCTGATCCGATTTTTGTTCTAGTATAACTTTTCACTCTGTTATCGGAATCAGGCGATTCAAGCACCTAGAGTTTCGTCTCGAAACCCTCTTTCCGTTTAACCAACTCAAACAAGTTTTAGCTACTATAAAATTTGACTTAGGTCCAGATTAGTAAATGAAGCTTGTTTCTTTCGCCGTTTGACTTTCGTTGCTTCGTTTGATTTGATTCTTTTTGCAAACCAGAGTTCTTAAGTTGAATTTTCTGGTTAGTTTCTTTTACCTGAGTTTTACCTGTGCATTAGTTGACTACTTATAGTATGCTTGTTTATTTGCGATGGAGTTCCCAGAGTGCGCCACTTGCTACTTCGAATCTCTAGGTTTCACGGATCATCAGCAAGGCAAGTAACACTTTGATCATACCTCTTTACTACCCAGTTTTATTGCATTAGATCAATCCTCAAAACAATTGCATGAGTAGGACCTAATTAATATGTGGGTTTTGGGAAGTAGATGAGGTAGTACCTATTACCTCTTTTATTATCTAACCCTTGGGAGTTACCTCTACATTTGCTTATTGCCATGCTATGCTAGTAGACGTGGATTGGGTGAGTGTCTCCATGATAAATGTGAGATTGTTATTTAATGGTTTAATTAAGGTGGCAACTTTAACACACATCTGGTGGATTGAGGCACCTGGGTATTCCAGCGATTGCATGTTTTCTTTATGGACCGCCACCCAGGCTCAATAGGATCATGAGATTATTCATGCTAGAAACTTCCGTGTGCAGCTGCAAGCTACTATGGGCTCTAGCATAGTTTATTAAGTCATGCGAACTCTTAAAGTGGTAGACTAGCAGATGTAGGGGAAAGTAGGTGTAACTGTCTACCCGATCGTAAGGTGCTAGTGCTTCTGAAAGACTATGTCTCGGTCATCCGTTTCTCAAACATCATGTAGTGCGAGAAATCCAACGGAGGAGATCGAGTCTTGTGGGGAAAAGTACGCAAACCTCTGTAGAGTGTATAAACTAATCATGGTTAGCCGTGTCCCCGTTATGGACGTTTTGAGTATCTAGTACTTGGATTATCATGTGAATCTCATCATGTTACTTTAATTTAATTTATTGGGTTTAATGATGATGCTTAATTGGGATTGAGAGTATGTCTATCTTCTCAATGTTTAACAACCACCATGATAGTTAAATAAAATTTATTCCTTTGAAGTAGGGAAAAATTGGCTTTACACAAAATTGTAACCATAGAGCTTTCCACCAGCCAGATATGCATGTAGTATAGCATATTTCTGTTCATTACTCTCTATGTGTTACATTGCCAGCATATTCCATGTGCTGACCCGTTTTTTGGGCTGCAACATTCATGTTGCAGACTTTTCAGACGACGAGTAAGGTGCTTTAGGTCGTGGTCTTATACTCAGTGATGTCGTTGGAGTTGATGGACTCACTTATCTTCCAAACCTTCCGCTGTTATCGTTATTAGATGGCCTTAAGCCATATTTATTGTAATAAGTTCTCTTTTGAGACATTCGATGTAATAAGTGTGTGATTGCTACTCTGTTATAAATCCTTCAAGTACTGTGCGTGTCAGCATTACTGATCCAGGCATGACACTTAAGCACAGAGATCAGACTGTTTGAGGTTTGGTCGCTACAAGATGGTATCAGAGCACACGCTGAGTATAGGACACGACCACTAAGCTAAAAGCCCTAGATCACTACTCACTCTTCTCATTTCTGACTCCTCATCTTTTCTACTCTTTTAGGATGGCGAATGCAAGGAACAAGTTCACGCAACCGGATGAAGATACACCCTTTGAACGCCACTTGAAGGAAGTCACTAGATACCTGAACATCGGAGTACCAAGCTTCACCGGGACCTACAACGCCACTTTACCAGAAGAGGATCGTTGGATGATTCAAGTTCAAGTACCAGGAAGGACGTTCATTCTCGTCACTAAGCCCATAGAGTTTTCCTTTGATGCCCCAACATGGAGTCTAGGAAAGAGCATGGCAGCCCACATCACAGTGGGATGCATTGGAGAAGTTTACCACAAGGATCTCAAGGATACTATCTACTAGATTTGTGGGCACCGAGATGAACAATGGGAGATGATCAGCACCAGGAAAGATAGATCAATTGCCGCTTTCATCCAGGAGCTAAACCAGCACATACGTCGCCAGGAGAACTAGATGTGCGCGGGCATGATAGATCTGAAGAAGGCTATGATCAAGATCATGGAACTGGAGGAAGAACACAAGTCTAAACGCGATGGATATGAGGAGGAAATAGCAACGCTTGTGGAGAAGAATGATGATCTGAAGAAGAAGCTAAAAGTATTCATGGGATTTCCCGCGACTGGAGGAGAAGACGACGATTGCACTTGTCCAGAGAACTACATCATCATCGACGACACCGACTCGGACCCAGATGATAGCGATGATGACTATGTTGATGAAGCTGGAGCAGATATCATGGAGTCTTCATCGGAATAGTTTTTCTAGTCAACCACCATAACAGTAGTAGTATTCCCCCATGAATCTAGTATAGTCTGAGCACTTTTGTAACGATAGTTAGACCATTGTATGCCCTTGTTTGAATTGAATGAAGTGATATTGTTTGCATTTGTCTCATGTGCATATGGGTAGTGTTTTCTCTCTAGACCTCATTCTACTCTGTATTCTCATCTTTTCTAAACCCTCAGATGCCTCTGAGACGTGACAATGGATTTGCTTTCCCACCGGAGCTCACTCAGTTGATCCAGCAGCAGAATGTGTTGATGCAGTTGCTAGTCCAGAATCAGAATTAGGGGAACAACAACAACAACAACAACAACAACAACCCACCACCTCCACCACCTGTTGATCACTTAACCCGTTTCCTTAGACTGAATCCGACGGTGTTCTCCAGTAGCACCGAGCCGATAGTTGCAGATGATTGGCTCCGCAAGACAGGAAGGGAGTTGACCACTGCAGGATGCACAGATGCGGAGAAGGTGTTTTTTGCCGCACATCATCTTGATGGACCCGCAGCATCATGGTGGGAGAATTTCACAGCCACTTATCCTATCGACATGGTCACATGGGATTAGTTTCAGCAGGCTTTCCGTACTGCCTATGTTTCCGCAGGAGCTATGGCCATGAAGAAGCGTGAGTTTCGCAACTTGCGCCAAGGAGGACGTACTGTAGGCCAGTATGTGGATGACTTTAGTAAGTTAGCACGTTATGCCCCAGATGACGTTGCTACGGATGCAGCTAAGCAGGAGAAGTTTCTGGAAGGGCTGAATGATGAGCTGAGCATGCAGTTGATGGTAGCAACTTTCAACAACTACCAGGAGTTGGTAGATCGTGCTCTCATGATTGAAGGGAAGCAGCAGCAGATTGAAAACCGCAAGAGGAAGTATGGACAAGGGAAGTACAATTCCGGAGCTCAACAGAAGCCATGTTTTACCCCAAAATCGGGAGGACATTTTCAGCATACCCATGGAGGAGGTAGCTCGCATAATCATAGTGGCCCCAAGAATGGTAATGGGAATGGAGGAAGCAACGGCCAGAACCGTACCAACCCATCAACCCCATCCAAGAGAGACCTGAGCCAAGTCACTTGCTATAAGTGCCAGAAGACTGGACATTACGCCAATGAATGTCCTAAAGCCCAGAATGGAAATGGCAATGGAAGCTCTGGGAAGAAGCCGAACCCTTTCAACAGGGGACAGGTGAACCACATTAACGTGGAGGAGGTTGAAACCCAACCAGATGCAGTAATAGGTAAGTTTTTGGTTAAGTCACTTACTGCAATCGTTCTTTTTGATACTGGTGCATCGCATTCATACATATCAAGGGGATTTGTGGATATGTATAAACTGCGCACCAAGGTTCTTAGAATACCAATGTTAGTAAGCTCACCAGGACCGGAGTATATGACCAGTCGAGGATGTTTTCAAGTGCCATTGAGTATAGGTAGGCATGTTTTCCCCTCGGATTTAATCATTTTGGAATTGCAAGGTTTGGATGTGATTCTGGGTCTGGATTGGTTATCGATGTATGGAGGAAACATCGATTGCGCCAGTAAGTCAATTTTGCTTACCACCCTGGAAGGGAGAAGGATCAAGTATGTATCACGGCATGAGCCGAGGAGGACACAAGTAAATTCTTTATCATGAGTTGTACAGGAGGAAGTACCAGTGGTGAAGGATTTCCCTGATGTATTTCCAGAAGAGTTGCCACGCATGCCACCGGATAGAGACATTGAGTTTTTTATTGACCTTTTGCCAGGCACATGGCCGATATCTAAGACACCGTACAGGATGCCCGCACAAGATTTGGAGGAAATTAAGAAGCAGATTAAGGAGTTACTGGATAAAGGCTATATTCGCCCAAGTTCTTCACCTTGGGGATTGCCAGTGCTTCTAGTGGAGAAGAAGGATGGATTATTGAGGATGGTTGTTG
>NW_025234207.1:0-7283 GCF_018294505.1 Triticum aestivum | reverse complement strand
CTTTCTGTCAGTCGACTGGTCGACTGGACTTCACAAACCGGTGGGGGCACGCTGAGTGCACCCACTGGGTGTAGTCCCCAAGGCTAAGGTCGACTGCTGGCAGTCGGCTTTAGGCTTTATGACGTCAATTTTTCTTTCAGTCGACTATGTCGACTGGATTTCACAAACCGGTGGGGGCACGCTGAGTGCACCCACTGGGTGTAGTCCCCGAGACTGTGGTCGACTGCTTGCAGTTGATCACAGTCTTAGAGAATGCATCTCTCTTTTTTTTTTGAGGTCGACTGGTCGACTTTGTCTTCAACAGGATTAGTGGGGGCACGCTGAGTGCACCCACTGGGTGTAGTCCCCGAGACTACGGTCGAATGCTTGTATTTGGCTGTAGTCTTAGAAACGTGTGTTTATCCCTTTTTCACTCGGAAGTGAATTATATTTGACATCTAGTCGATTGGTTCTTCACAGAACTCCTGTGATCTTGTGGCTCGCTACTCAGAGCTGGAACAAAAACATACTCAAGTCGAGCTGAGCTTGAAGCTGGTTCAGGAGAAGCTGACAAAGGCAAAGGAGGAGACCGAAGGTACGTTTGGTGAGACCCTGACGACTGCTTTTCCCCTTGCTTGTTTCAGCATCTGATCTTGCTATAACTTGCAGGTAAGGTAAGGGAGGCCCAGCAGAAGAAAGACCTTGAGCTAGCTGAGAAGATCAAGCTTGCTGACGAGAGGTTAGCTTCAGTCACCAAGCTCGAACAAGACAATACCAATCTGAAAGCTGCTCTTGGGATTGCCAACAAGGAGGTCAGTCGACTGAAAACTGACAAAGCTGCCCTGACCGACCAAGTCAGCAAATTGACTGAGAAGAAAACTGAACTGGAGGCCTTCCTGAGTGGCCTTGCCAAGAAGTTGTTCCTTATGCTTGAAGGTAGACCTCCATGTTTGGCAAATATTTCCAATTGTGGCTTTTTCCATTCGACTATCTCCTTGACTTAGTGATCACCCTTGCAGAATTTTGTCAAAACTTTGAAGAAGAAACCAGCCGACTGGAGCCAAACCTTGACCCCGTCAATTCTCCGGTGAACGACGAAGTTGCCATGGATGTTTTCCGACTGGAGTCTCGTGTTGCAGCTGTTGTGGACTATCTCGCAAGGCTGAAGGCCGCCACATCTCGCATCGACTCGATGCTCTGGCCTGAGGAGACACTTCAGAATGACCTTGAGTCGCTGATGGCCCGCTTGAACACGATCCCTGGTCGAGTGCAGGAGTGGAAGAAGTCCTCGGCTCGGTGTGGTGCAGATGTCGCTCTGTGTCTGGCCCGAGTCCACTGCAAAGATGCGCGAGAAGAGAAGCTGGCGGCCCTTCGGGTGGCCAATACCAAGAAGCACGACTTCAGATCCTTTATGGAAACTTTCCTTGCAGCTGCCACTCGGATCGCCGACGGGATTGACCTTGATGAATTTGTTGCACCTTCCAGCCCTCCACAGGAGGGGTAAAAAACTTCTTCTGGCTCGACGCTTTAAATTTGCCTCGGTATGCCGAGTGAAATTGTAACCGACAAACCTTAACAGGCTTGACGCCTGAGCACTTTCGGTTCCTTTAGATGTCGATTCAAACTTGGATTTGGTGCTTGAATACGATTGCCTTCGGCTCGGAATGTCTTTTGCAGGTTCAAAGCAAGGTGCCTGTGCTGCAATCGACTTATTCTTTAGTCCACTTAGACGAGCACTGGGCTGCAGCTAAGTCCTCCGAACGAGAGGGTTGCTCTCCACTTGGCAGGGTCTTTATACCTTAGGCGAGCGCTTGGACTGCAGCTAAGCCTCCGAGTGAGAGGGTTGCTCTTCACTCGGTAGGATTTTTGTAACTTAGGCGAGCACAGGGCTGCAGCTAAGCCCCCGAGTGAGAGGGTTGCTCTTCACTCGGTAGGATTTTCACAACTTAGGCGAGTGCTTGGACTGCAGCTAAGCCCCCGAGTGAGAGGGTTGCTCTTCACTCGGTAGGATTTTCACAACTTAGGCGAGTGCTTGGACTGCAGCTAAGCCCCCGAGTGAGAGGGTTGCTCTTCACTCGGTAGGATTTTTATAACTTAGGCGAGCACGAGGCTGCAGCTAAGCCTCCGAGTGGAAGGCTGGCTTACCACTCGGTAGGATTTTGATAACTTAGGCGAGCACGAGGCTGCAGCTAAGCCTCCGAGTGAGAGGATTGCTCTTCACTCGGTAGGATTTTCACAACTTAGGCGAGCACGAGGCTGCAGCTAAGCCTCCGAGTGGAAGGCTGGCTTACCACTCGGTAGGATTTTGATAACTTAGGCGAGCACAAGGCTGCAGCTAAGCCTCCGAGTGGAAGGCCGGCTTACCACTCGGTAGGATTTTGATAACTTAGGCGAAACGGATTCGCAGCTAAGCCTCTGAGTGGGAGTCTGGCTCACCACTCGGTAGGATTTTTACAAACTTAGGCGAAACGGATTCGCAACTAAGTCACCCACTGAGGGGAATTTTATTGGAAAATAAAAATAAAAAGTGACAGATATTGTGGAGGAACTATGACACTATTATTTTGAGGTCCATGAACTACAAAAGTACTTTATTGCAACTCATTTGAGTGATAAAACTTAAGTGTAAAATGGGCGGAGTAGCTCCGCGTTCCAAGCTCGGGGCTCGTCGATATTATGCTCGACGTTGTAGAGACGGTACGCCCCGTTGTGGAGAACCTTGGTGACGATGAAGGGGCCTTCCCAAGAAGGAGCAAGCTTGTGTGGTTTGTGCTGATCCACTCGGAGAACCAAATCCCCTTCCTGGAAGGCTCGACCTCTCACATTTCGGGCGTGGAAACGGCGCAGAACTTGTTGGTAGATGGTCGATCGGATCAGAGCCATCTCCCTTTCTTCCTCTAAAAGGTCGACTGCGTCCTGCCGCGCTTGTTCAGCTTCTGCTTCGTTGTAGATTTCAACTCGAGGAGCATTGTGGAGAAGATCACTCGGCAAGACTGCTTCAGCTCCATAGACCAAGAAGAATGGAGTTCTTCCGGTCGACCGATTAGGCGTGGTCCGCAGTCCCCAGAGTACAGATGGAAGTTCGTCGACCCAAGCTCCAGCCGCGTGTTTGAGATCACGCATCAGTCGAGGCTTCAGTCCCTTGAGAATCAGTCCATTAGCTCGCTCTGCTTGTCCATTCGGCTGCGGATGGGCGACTGATGCGTAGTCGACCCGTGTGCCCTGGGAGTCGCAGAAAGCTCTGAATTCCTCTGAGTCAAAGTTCGACCCATTATCCGTAATGATGCTGTGCGGGACTCCATATCTGAATATTAGTTCCCTGATGAAGCTAACAACAGTACCGGTGTCAAGGCTCTTGATTGGTTTAGCCTCGATCCACTTGGTGAACTTGTCGACTGCCACCAGTACATGCGTGAAGCCACTTCGTCCTGTTCTCAAAGGACCGATCATGTCCAGCCCCCAAACTGCAAAAGGCCAGACGAGTGGGATGGTCTTCAAAGCTGACGCAGGCTTGTGCGACATATTCGAGTAGAACTGACATCCCTCGCACTTATCTACTATCTCTTTTGCCATCTCATTCGCCTTGGGCCAGTAAAATCCGGCTCGGTATGCTTTGGCCACGATGGTCCGAGAGGACGCATGATGACCACAGGTCCCCGAGTGAATATCATTGAGGATGAGTCGACCTTCTTCTGGTGTTATGCACTTCTGACCGACTCCAGTCGCGCTTTCTCTGTATAATTGTCCTTTGATTACGGTAAAGGCCTTAGATCGACGGACGATTTGTCGAGCCTTTTCCTCATCCTCCGGAAGCTCTTTCCTCAAGATATATGCGACATACGGAATCGTCCAGTCGGGAATGACCACCAAAACCTCCATGATCAAGTCGACCACCGCTGGGACTTCAACTTCAGTCGGATCTGTGGCGCTCTTGGGCTGCGGAGTTTCTTCGGTGAAAGGATCTTCTTTGACTGACGGAGTGTGTATATGCTCCAAGAACACACCACTCGGAATGGCTTCTCTCTTGGAACCTATCATTGCTAGATCATCAGCTGCTTGATTTTTCAGTCGGGGTATATGATGGAGCTCCAACCCCTCGAACTTCTTCTCCAGCTTCCTCACTGCACTGCAGTATCCAGTCATGGCTGGGCTTCTCACGTCCCACTCTTTCATCACCTGATTGACCACTAAATCCGAGTCGCCATAGACCATTAGGCGACGGACGCCAAGTGAAATGGCCATGCGCAACCCATATAGGAGGGCCTCATATTCTGCCTCATTGTTGGAGGAATCAAAGTGAATCTGGAGCACATATCTGAGCTTATCTCCTCTGGGGGAAACCAGGACAACCCCAGCACCGGAACCATTCAACATCTTAGAGCCATCGAAAAACATGGTCCAATGCTCCGAGTGAACTTCAGTCGGCTGTTGTTGTTCAATCCACTCGGCGAGGAAATCTGCTATCGCCTGGGACTTAATGGCTTTCTTTGCCTCAAACTTGATATCAAGGGGAAGAAGTTCAATCGCCCATTTGGCCACTCGACCAGTTGCATCTCTGTTGTGCAAAATCTCTGATAGTGGAGCGTCGCTGACGACTGTGATGGAATGGTCAGAGAAATAATGAGCAACCTTCTTTGTGGTCATGTATATTCCATACACAAGCTTCTGATAATGAGGATATCTCTGCTTGGATGGAGTCAAGACTTCAGACAAATAATACACTGGGCGCTGAACTTTGAGAGCTTTTCCTTCTTCTTCCCGCTCGACCGTTAGCACAGTACTGACGACTTGTCCTGTGGCTGCGATGTAGAGCAACAGAGGCTCTTTGCTGATTGGAGCAGCAAGCACCGGCTGGGTGGAGAGCAGAGCTTTTAGCTCGGCAAACGCTGCATCAGCTTCTGGAGTCCACTCGAAGTTGTCAGCCTTCTTCATCAGTCGGTAAAGAGGCAGTGCCTTTTCACCGAGTCGTGAGATGAATCGACTTAATGCGGCCAAGCATCCAGTAAGCTTCTGGACATCGTGCACTCGCACAGGGCGTTTCATTCGGAGAATAGTGCCAATCTTCTCTGGGTTAGCATCGATTCCCCGTTCGGAAACGAGAAAACCGAGTAACTTGCCACCAGGAACTCCAAATGTGCACTTTGATGGATTGAGCTTGATATCATACCTTCTGAGGTTGGCAAATGTTTCGGCGAGGTCAGCGAGCAGGTCGGAACCTTTTCGTGACTTGACAACAATATCATCCATATAAGCTTCCACATTCCGACTGATTTGGGTGAGTAGACACTTCTGAATCATTCGCATAAATGTGGCTCCGGCATTCTTCAGGCCGAATGGCATGGTGATATAGCAGAAGCACCCGAATGGAGTGATGAAAGCTATTTTTACCTCATCGGGCCCGTACAGACGGATCTGGTGGTACCCAGAGTAAGCATCTAAAAAAGACAACCTCTCGCATCCCGCGGTCGAGTCAA
The DNA here is from genome assembly GCF_018294505.1 of Triticum aestivum. Lineage (NCBI taxonomy): Eukaryota > Viridiplantae > Streptophyta > Magnoliopsida > Poales > Poaceae > Triticum > Triticum aestivum. The sequence continues at coordinate 1,830 of NW_025234207.1, read as the reverse complement.
CAATTTGATCTATGCGAGGGAGAGGAAAGTGATCTTTCGGGCAGGCCCGGTTGATGTGCTTGAAATCAATGCACATTCGGAGCGACTTGTCCTTCTTAGGAACCATGACGACATTAGCGAGCCACTCGGAGTGGTAGATCTCTCGGATAAATCCTGCCGCCAACAGTCGAGCCACTTCTTCACCGATGGCCTTTCTCTTCTGGACGGCGGACCGCCGAAGATGCTCTTTGACTGGTTTTGCAGACGAGTCGACTCTTAGGCGATGCTCAGCCAGTCCCCTGGGAACACCTAGCATGTCAGCGGGCTTCCATGCAAAAATGTCCCAGTTCTCACGGAGGAACTGGATGAGCGCTTCTTCCTATTTTGGGTCGAGTGTTGTGGAGATGCGGGTCGGAGCTGCTTCGGGGTCGGTCGGGTGAATGTGAACAGGCTTCGTCTCACCAGACGACTGGAATGCAGACTCTGTGGCGGGCTTCTTGGATCGCAGCAAGTCACTCGGATCTGCGTTTTGCTTGTATTCTTCGAACTCGACCGCTGTCACTTGGGAATCGGCAATCTTGGAGCCCTTCTGAAAGCACTCCTCTGCCTTTTTCCTATCACCGGTGACAGTGATCACACCTTTGGGACCGGGCATCTTCAATTTGAGGTACACGTAACATGGTCGAGCCATGAACCGTGCATAAGCTGGTCTCCCCAAAATGGCATGATATGCACTTTGAAAATCCACGACCTCAAACGTCAACTTTTCTTTGCGAAAATGCTTCGAATCACCAAACACTACGTCCAAAGCTATCTGGCCGAGTGACTCGGCCTTCTTCCCTGGTATAACTCCATGGAAGCTCATGTTACTAGTGCTCAGTCGGGACATCGGAATGCAAATACCTTTCAATGTGTCTGCATACAATAAGTTCAGCCCACTTCCACCATCCATCAGCACCTTTGTCAGTCGAGTGCCTTCGACAACTGGATCGACCACCAAAGCTTGCCTCCCGGGGGTGGCAATATGAGTTGGGTGATCAGATTGGTCGAATGTGATGGGTGTTTGAGACCACTTCAGATAATTTGCCTTTGCTGGGGCAACCATGTTCACCTCTCGGTTAATCACTTTCAGTCGACTTCTGCTTTCCACATCTGCAAAGATCATCAGAGTGGAGTTGATATGCGGATATCCTCCCTCACTGTCCTCTTTGTCTTCGGCCTTGTCCGACTCCTTCTCCTTGTCCTTAGACTGTTTTCCCTGAAACTGCTGGATCAGGAGTCGACATTGGCGAGTGGTGTGCTTTGGGTAAATGATATTCCCCTCTTCATCTTTCTTCGTGTGAATGTGACACGGCATATCCATCACGTCGTTCCCTTCTTTATCCTTTACCTTCTTGGGGTTCCAGGATTCTTTTGGTTTCCCCTTAGACTTTCCTTGAGTCACGGCCAGAGCCTCTCCAGGAGCTGCCGGTTCAGCCTTCCGCTTCTGTTTCCGACTGGTGTTTCCTTTTTCCGACTGACTCGGCTTGTGCTTGCCGCTTCGGAGTCGGTCTTCTTCTTCGCCGTTGGCGTACTTGGTAGCAATCTCCATCATCCGACTCAAGGTCATGTCACCGGTTCGACCAAATTTCAAACTCAGTTCTCTGTTCTTGACGCCGTCTTTGAAGGCGCATACTGCCTGATGATCAGAGACATTTTCCACAGTGTGGTGCAAAGTGATCCACCTCTGAATATACTCTCTGAGAGTCTCATTAGTTTTCTGCACGCAGACTTGCAACTCTGTCAATCCCGCTGGTCGCTTGCAAGTCCCTTCAAACGTTCTGACGAACACTCGGGACAGATCTTCCCAAG
>NW_025234206.1:3741-7287 GCF_018294505.1 Triticum aestivum | reverse complement strand
AACCTAGATAAATGTTATCAGGTGTCTACGTTGAGCATGAATATGATTAGATCATGTTCATTGCAATACGGTCATTCATTTAAGTTAGAGAATAATGGTTATTCTGTTTACATGAATGATACCTTTCATGGTCATGCACCCTATGTGAATGGTTCATTGAATCTCGGTCGTGGTAATACACATGTTCACGCCAAAAGATGTAGAGTTAATAATGATAGTACCACTTTCTCGTGGCACTGCCGCTTAGGTCATATTGGCGTAAGATGCATGAAGAAACTCCATGTCGATGGATGTTTGGAGTCACTTGATTTTGAATCGCTTGACACATGCGAGCCATGCCTCATGGGCAGGATGACTAAGACCCCGCTTTCAGGTACAATGAAATGGGCAAGTGACTTGTTGGAAATCATACATGCTGAGGCGTGTGATCCAATGAGAATTGAAGCGTGCGGTGGATATCGCTATTTTCTCATCTTCACTGACGATTTGAGTAGATATAGGTATATTTACTTAATGAAGCACAAGTCTGCAACGTTTGAAAAGTTCAAGCGATTTCAGAGTGAAGTTAAGAATCATCATAACAACAAGATCAAATTCCTACGATCTGATCAATGAGAATATCTGAGTTATGAGTTTGGCAAACACTTAAGACATTGTGGAATTGTTTCACAGTTGAAGCCACCTGGAACACCACTGGGTTATGGTGTGTTCGGACATCGTAATCGAACCTTATAAGATATGGTGCGATCTATGGTGTCTCTTATCAATCTATCGTTTTCATTTTGAGGTTATGCGTTAGAGACACCTACATTCACTTTAGATAGGACACCATCGAAGTCCGTTGAGACGGCGTCGTATGAACATTGGTTTGGCAAGAAACCAAAGTTGTCGTTTCATAATGTTTGGGGCTGCGATGCTTAAGGCTTCAGCCGGAGAAGCTCGAACCCAAAGCAGACAAACACATCTTCATAGGATACCCAAAGGTGATAGTAGGGTATACCTTCTATCTCAGATTCGAGGGCAGATTGTTTGTCGCTAAGTATGGGTCCTTTCTCGAGAAGGAGTTTCTCTCGAAAGAATTGAGTGGGAGGAAGATAGAACTTGATGATGAGGTTGTTGAACCTTTACTTCAACCAGAGAGTGATGCAACACAGAAAGATGTTTTCTATGGCGCCTACGTCTGTTGAATAGGAAGTTAATGATAGTGATCATGAAGCTTCGGATCAAGTTGCTATCGAACCTCGTAGGTCGACAAGGATATGTACTACTCCTAAGTGGTACGGTAATCCTGTCTTAGATATCATGTTGTTAGACAACAATGAACCTACGAGCTATGGAGAAGCGATGGTGGGCCCGTATTCCGACAAATGGTTAGAAGCCATGAAATCCGAGATAGGATCCATATATCAGAACAAAGTATGAACTTTGGTGGACTTGCCCGATGATCGGCAAGCCATTGAGATAAATGGATCTTTAAGAAGAAGACGGACGTGGGCGGTAATGTTACCGTCTATGAAGCTCGACTTGTGGGAAAGAGTATTTTCACAAGTTCAAGGAGTTGATTGCGATGAGAATTTCTCACCCGTAGCGATGCTTAAGTCCGTCGGAATCATGATAGCATTAGCTGTATTTTTCGATTAACAAGTTTTCTTACCAGTTTTCGTAAGAAAAGTTGTATGTGATACAATAAAAGGTTTTGTCGATCCTAAGGATGCTAAAAGGTATGCTGGCTCCAGCAATCCTTCTATGGACTAGAGCAAGCATCTCAGAATCGGAATATATGTTTTGATGGAGTGATCAAAGCTTTTAGGTTTATACAATGTTTTCTAGAAACTTGTATTTACAAGAAAGTGAGTGGGAGCACTACAACATTTCTGATAAGTATATGTGGATGACATATTGTTGATCCGAAATAATGTAGAATTTCTGGAAAGCATAAACGGTTGTTTGAAGAGTGTTTTTCAAAGGAAGACCTCGATAAAGCTGCTTACATATTGGGCATTAAGATCTATAGAGATGGATCAAGACGCCTGATGGTACTTTCAAAGAACGCACACCTTGACATGTTTTTGAAGGAGTTCAAAATAGATCAGTCAAAGAAGGGTTTCTTACCTGAGTTGTAAGGTGTGAAGTTGAGTAAGACTCAAAGCTTGACCACGGCATAAGAAAGAGAAAGGACGAAGGTCGTCCCCTATGCTTTTGTCATAGGCTCTATACGGTATGCCATGCTGAAGTACCGTACCTGATGTGTGCCTTGCCACATGTCTGGCAGGAGGGTACAAAGGTGATCTAGGAGTAGATCACCAGATAGCGGTCAAAATTATCCTTAGAGGAATAAGGAAATGTTTCTCGGTTATGGAGGTGATAAAGAGTTCGACGTAAAGAGTTACGTCGATGCAAGCTTAACACCTATCCGGATAGCTCTGAGTAGAGATACCGGATACGTATAATGGAGCAACAATTTGGAATAGCTCCAAGTGGAACGTGGCAGCAGCATCTACGATATAAAGTTTTGCGAAATACATAGGGATCTGAATATGGCAAGACCCGTTGACTACAACCTCTCTCACAAGCATAACATGATCAAACCCAGAACTCTTTGAGTGTTTATCACATAGTGATGTGAACTAGATCATTGAGTCTAGTAGACTCTTGGATGTTGGTCACATGGCGATGTGACCTGTGAGTGTTAATCACATGGTGATGTGAACTAGATTATTGACTCTAGTGCAAGTGGGAGACTATTGGAAATATGCCCTAGAGGCAATAATAAATTGGTTATTATTATATTTCCTTGTTCATGATAATCGTTTATTATCCATGCTAGAATTGTATTGATAGGAAACTCAGATACATGTGTGGATACATAGACAACACCATGTCCCTAGTAAGCCTCTAGTTGACTAGCTCGTTGATCAATAGATGGTTACGGTTTCTTGACCATGGACATTGGATGTCGTTGATAACGGGATCACATCATTAGGAGAATGATGTGATGGACAAGACCCAATCCTAAGCCTAGCACAAAGATCGTGTAGTTCGTATGCTAAAGCTTTTCTAATGTCAAGTATCATTTCCTTAGACCATGAGATTGTGCAACTCCCGGATACCGTAGGAATGCTTTGGGTGTACCAAACGTCACAACGTAACTGGGTGGCTATAAAGGTTCACTACAGGTATCTCCGAAAGTGTCTGTTGGGTTGGCACGAATCGAGACTGGGATTTGTCACTCCCAGTTACGTTGAGTTATATTTGGGCCCACTCGATAGTGAAAGAACATGCGATGCCCCCATGTTTGGTTTTGGTAATTGATGACAATCTCTATGGACTAATGGTTGCCTTGAGTTATATTTGAAGGTTTTGTCCATAGGCTTTTCTTGGAGTACATGTGTTGGTTTCAAGGAGAGTTTGTGTCGACCAAGGTGCTATTCAAGGAATTACCTAAAGATTGGTCTTGTGAGAGGTCGATCAAGACTAAGTTAAAGAGTGAATCAAGTTGATCAACCCACAAAGCGTAGAAGATGTACCGAGAGGGATCAAGTGATC
>NW_025234206.1:0-1909 GCF_018294505.1 Triticum aestivum | reverse complement strand
CGGTAGTACCGCTGTCTCCTATGGTACTACCGCCCCAAGGTGTTGGAAATATGCCCTACAGGCAATAATAAAAGGATTATTATTATATTTCCTTGTTCATGATAATTGTCTTTTATTCATGCTATAATTATGTTATCCGGAAATCGCAATACATGTGTGAATACATAGACACCAACATGTCCCTAGTAAGCCTCTAGTTGACTAGCTCGTTGATCAACAGATAGTCATGGTTTCCTGACTATGGACATTGGATGTCATTGATAACGAGATCACATCATTAGAAGAATGATGTGATGGACAAGACCCAATCCTAAACATAGCACAAGATCGTATAGTTCGTTTGCTAGAGTTTTTCCAATGTCAAGTATCTTTTCCTTAGACCATGAGATCGTTTAACTACCGGATACCGTAGGAGTGCTTTGGGTGTACCAAACGTCACAACGTAACTGGGTGACTATAAAGGTATACTACGGGTATCTCCGAAAGTGTCTGTTGGGTTGACACGGATCAAGACTGGGATTTGTCACTCCGTATGACGGAGAGGTATCTCTGGGCCCACTCGGTAATGCATCATCATAATGAGCTCAAAGTGACCAAGTGTCTGGTCACGGGATCATGCATTACGGTACGAGTAAAGTGACTTGCCGATAACGAGATTGAACGAGGTATTGGGATACCGACGATCGAATCTCGGGCAAGTAACGTACCGATTGACAAAGGGAATTGTATACGGGGTTGCTTGAATCCTCGACATCGTGGTTCATCCGATGAGATCATCGAGGAGCATGTGGGAGCCAACACGGGTATCCAGATCCCGCTGTTGGTTATTGACCGGAGAGCCATCTCGATCATGTCTACATGTCTCCCGAACCCGTAGGGTCTACACACTTAAGGTTCGGTGACGCTAGGGTTGTAGAGATATAATATGCAGTAACCTGAAAGTTGTTCGGAGTCCTGGAAGAGATCCCGGACGTCACGAGGAGTTCCGGAATGGTCCGGAGGTGAAGAATTATATATAGGAAGTGCAGTTTCAGCCATTGGGAGAGTTTCGAGGGTCACCGGTATTGTACCGGGACCACTGGAAGGGTCCCGGGGGTCCACCGGGTGGGGCCACCCATCCCGGAGGGCCCCATGGGCCAAAGTGGGGAGGGGAGCCAGCCCATAGTGGGCTGGTGCGCCCCCCTTGGCCCACCCCATGCGCCTAGGGTTGGGAACCCTAGGGTGGGGGGTGCCCCACCTGGCTTGGGGGGCACTCCACCCCTTGGCCGCCGCCCCCCCCTAGGAGATCCCATCTCCTAGGGCCGGCGCCCCCCCTAGGGGAGCCTATATAAAGGGGGGGAGGGAGGGGTAGCCGCACCCTTGAGTCTTGGCGCCTCCCTCTCCCATGCTACACCTCTCCCTCTCGTAGTAGAACGGCGAAGCCCTGCTGCGGTGACCCCTGCATCCACCACCACGCCGTCGTGCTGCTGGATCTTCATCAACCTCTCCTCCCCCCTTGCTGGATCAAGAAGGAGGAGACGTCACGCTGACCGTACGTGTGTTGAACACGGAGGTGCCGTCCGTTCGGCGCTAGGATCTCCGGTGATTTGGATCACGTCGAGTACGACTTCCTCATCCCCGTTCTTTGAACGCTTCCGCGCGTGATCTACAAAGGTATGTAGATGCAATCCGATCACTCGTTGCTAGATGAACTCATAGATGGATCTTGGTGAAACCGTAGGAAATTTTTTGTTTTCTGCAACGTTCCCCAACAGTGGCATCATGAGCTAGGTCTATGCGTAGTTCTCTTTGCACGAGTAGAACACGATTTGTTGTGGGCGTAGATGTTGTCAACTTTCTTGCCGCTACTAGTCTTATTTTGCTTCAGCAGTATTGTGGGATGAAGCGGCCCGGACCAACCTTACGCGTA
>NW_025234205.1:6614-7287 GCF_018294505.1 Triticum aestivum | reverse complement strand
ATAGGATTTTACAAACTTAGGAGAGTACTGGACTGCAGCTAAGCCCCCAAATGGGAGGCTTGCTCACCACTCGGTAGGATTTTTTAAACTTAGGTGAGTACTTGACTGCAGCTAAGCCCCCGAGTGGGAGGGTTGCTCACCACTCGGTAGGATTTTACAAACTTAGTCGAGTACTGGACTGCTGCTAAGCCCCCGAGTGGGTGGGTTGCTCACCACTCGGTAGGATTTTTCAAACTTAGGCGACTACTGGACTGCAGCTAAGCCCCCGAGTGGGAGGCTTGCTCACCACTCGATAGGATTTTACAAACATAGGCGAGTACTAGACTACAACTAAGCCCCCGAGTGGGAGGGTTGCTCACCACTCGGTAGGATTTTACAAACTTAGGCGAGTACTAGACTACGGCTAAGCCCCCGAGTGGGAGGGTTGCTCACCACTCGGTAGGATTTCACAAACTTAGGCGAGTACTGGACTGTAGCTAAACCCCCGAGTGAGAGGCTTGCTCACCACTCGGTAGGATTTTTTAAACTTAGGCGATTACTAGACTGCAGCTAAGCCCCCGAATGGGAGGCTTGCTCACCACTCAAAGGATTTTACAAACTTAGGCGAGTACTGGACTGCAGCTAAGGCCCTGAGTGGGAGGCTTGCTCACCACTCGGTAGGATATTTTAAACT
>NW_025234205.1:2034-2600 GCF_018294505.1 Triticum aestivum | reverse complement strand
TGCTCACCACTCGGTAGGATTTTACAAACTTAGGCGAGTACTGGACTGCAGCTAAGCCCCCGAGTGGGAGGCTTGCTCACAACTCGGTAGGCTTTTTTTTAAACTTAGGCGAAACGGATTCGCAGCTAAGCCGAGTGGGAGGCTTGCTCACCAGTCGGCAGGATTTTACAAACTTAGGCGAGTACTGGACTGGAGCTAAGGCCCCGAGTGGGAGGGTTGGTCACCACTCGGTAGGATTTTACAAACTTAGGCGAGTACTGGACTGCAGCGAAGCCCCCGAGTGGGAGGCTTGCTCACCACTCGGTAGGATTTTTTAAACTTAGGTGAGTACTGGACTGCAGCTAAGCCCCCGAGTGGGAGGCTTGCTCACCACTCGATAGGATTTTACAAACTTAGGAGAGTACTGGACTGCAGCTAAGCCCCCGAATGGGAGGCTTGCTCACCACTCGGTAGGATTTTTTAAACTTAGGTGAGTACTTGACTGCAGCTAAGCCCCCGAGTGGGAGGGTTGCTCACCACTCGGTAGGATTTTACAAACTTAGTCGAGTACTGGACTGCAGCTAAGC
>NW_025234205.1:1439-2024 GCF_018294505.1 Triticum aestivum | reverse complement strand
GGCGAGTATTGGACTATAGTTAAGCCCCCGAGTAGGTGGGTTGCTCACCACTCGGTAGGATTTTACAAACTTAGGCGAGTACTGGACTGCAGCTAAGCCCCCGAGTGGGAGGCTTGCTCACCACTCGGTAGGATATTTCAAACTTAGGCGAGTATTGGACTATAGTTAAGCCCCCGAGTTGGTGGGTTGCTCACCACTCGGTAGGATTTTACAAACATAGGCGAGTACTAGACTGCAGCTAAGCCCCCGAGTGGGAGGCTTGCTCACCACTCGGTAGGATTTTTTAAACTTAGGCGAGTACTGGACTGCAGCTAAGCCCCTGAGTGGGAGGCTTGGTCACCACTCGGTAGGATTTTTTAAACTTAGGCGATTACTGGACTGCAGCTAAGCCCCCGAATGGGAGGCTTGCTCACCACTCGGTATGATTTTACAAACTTAGGCGAGTACTGGACTGCAGCTAAGCCCCCGAGTGGGAGGCTTGCTCACCACTCGGTAGGATATTTTAAACTTAGGCGAGTACTTGACTGCAGCTAAGACCCCGAGTGGGAGGCTTGCTCACCACTCGGTAGGATTTTTTAAACTTAG
>NW_025234205.1:0-666 GCF_018294505.1 Triticum aestivum | reverse complement strand
AGTACTTGACTGCAGCTAAGCCCCCGAGTGGGAGGGTTGCTCACCACTCGGTAGGATTTTACAAACTTAGTCGAGTACTGGACTGCAGCTAAGCCCCCGAGTGGGTGGGTTGCTCACCACTCGGTAGGATTTTTCAAACTTAGGCGACTACTGGACTGCAGCTAAGCCCCCGAGTGGGAGGCTTGCTCACCACTCGATAGGATTTTACAAACATAGGCGAGTACTAGACTGCAGCTAAGCCCCCGAGTGGGAGGGTTGCTCACCACTCGGTAGGATTTTACAAACTTAGGCGAGTACTGGACTGCAGCTAAGATCCCGAGTGGGAGGGTTGCTCACCACTCGGTAGGATTTTTTAAACTTAGGCGAGTACTTGACTGGAGCTAAGACCCCGAGTGGGAGGCTTGCTCACCACTCGGTAGGATTTTACAAACTTAGGCGAGTACTGGACTGCAGCTAAGCCCCCGAGTGGGAGGCTTGCTCACAACTCGGTAGGCTTTTTTTTAAACTTAGGCGAAACGGATTCGCAGCTAAGCCGAGTGGGAGGCTTGCTCACCAGTCGGCAGGATTTTACAAACTTAGGCGAGTACTGGACTATAGCTAAGGCCCCGAGTGGGAGGGTTGGTCACCACTCGGTAGGATTTTTTAAACTTAGGCGAGTACTGGACT
>NW_025234204.1:0-7287 GCF_018294505.1 Triticum aestivum | reverse complement strand
AACGCCAAGATGGAGGGATCTATACTTCTTCCCTCTCCGACTCCTGTTTTCTATCTTACACCCATTTTGTGTCCTGCATGAGATAATTTCCTGGGATTGGGAGCGAAGAAACAGTGTTTTTATGTCTTTGCTCACGTCCCAAACAACTACAGCGGTGGCTAATTCCATGGCTAACCAAAGAACCAAATATAGTCCCATGACAAGTTATGTTTTGCTGGCCAACAAGTATTGTATGCAGATATCACTTGGTTAAATAAACAAACAACAACAAAGCGTTTTGTCCCAAGCAAGTTGGGGTAGGCTAGATATGCCTTGTCACGTATTCCCTCGTTCCTAATTTATCACTTGGTTAAACAAACAAACAACAACAAAGCCTTTTGTCCCAAGCAAGTTGGGGTACGCTAGAGATGCCTTGTCACGTATTCCCTTGTTCCTAATTCGGTCCTTTATTGTATGTCCACAATCCACCTTAGCATGTGCATTTCGGCGACACTCATTTGTTCGATGTGTTGTCTCTTAGTAGGCCAACACTCCGCTCCATATAGCATCACAGGTCTGATCGCCATCCTGTAGAACTTACCTTTGAGCCACTTTGATCCTGTGGCTAACATCCTCATCGATACCACCGTTGCTTTGTAGCATTGAACCCAATTATCGGGAAGTGTCCCTCTTAGGCACTATATGTCCTTCTAAGCTAACCTCTCCCTCCTCACCCCTAGCACCACTAAAGTCACACCTCATATACTCGGTCTTGGTCCTGCTAAAGACCCTTGGACTCTAAAGTCTGTCTCAATTATAATTTCATATGGATACCCAATCTAGTCTCGTCAACTAGGACCACATCATCACCAAGGGATATCTCCTTGTATATCCTTTGTGACCCTGTTCCATCACTATGGCAAAAATGTATGGGCTAAAGGCTGATCCTTGATGTAGTCCTATCGTAATTAATAAGGTATTGGTCTCACTATCACCTGCCCAAACACTTGGTTAAATCAGTAATTCTTGAATTACTACAAGGTACTTGATTTAGTATCTCTGTTATCTGTAGGGAAAGGCTGCGTACTATAGACCCAAAGTGGTCGGACCCTTCCCCGACCCTGCGCAAGCGGGAGCTACATGCACCGGGCTGCCCTTTTTTTTTACATAAATAATAAAATATCTAGATTAATGCTGTTTCCAGGACAGCGTCCGCTAATCAGTATCTAGGGCAGATCATAGTTCAGTTTTCTTTGCAGGTTCGCATCCAGTTTACAAGCTGGACCATATCAACCTTTGGAAATAGTTCTGCTAAAAATATTCTAACGTAACTCTGTTTTGTCAGTTAGTAGTTGGAGACCTGGAGGGAACCTGGGTCTTTAGCAGTTATCAGCAGTTATCACTTCTTTATACTGCATGCGCCTTTTTTGTGTGTGACATCAGACGTTTCAAATATTGAAACAGGTAATGTTGGCCAAGTCAGACCAACCTCTTAGTTTTGCCTGTCCCATTGGAACCATGCCCTGTTAGGTTACTGTGCTAATATTAGTAGTAGACTTCTATCTGTAACAGGCTGTCAGTTAGGTCTGCCATATGGTATGAGGTAATTTAGACAAAAGCATACCACTTTTCTTTGGGGCTTTTGCTGTAGCTGTTATTGTGATGTTTTTATTTTTTTCACTTGCACATGCGTATGTGCCCCACGAGTGTTTGCGCCATGTGCATTACAGTTTTTCCAGTCTAAACCATTTTTTTGTCAGGTTGAAATGGTTCATGGCAAAAGATTAAATGCACAAAAGTTTTCAGTTGGAGGGACTCCAAGGAAAGTGCTATACCACAGCGATAGTAGAACACTGTTGGTTATGAGAACTGGTTTAACTGGTGCATCATGTTCTTCAGATATTGTCCAAATAGATCCTAATAATGGGATCTTGCTTTCCCGATTCAAGTGTGAACTTGGTGAAACTGCAAAATGCATCCAGATTGTGAAAATAGGAAGTGAGCAAGTGTTAATTGTTGGGACAAGTAAATCTACTGACCGGCCGATGATGCCAAATGGCGAAGCAGAAAGGTTAACATCTCATCTATTCTTTCTAATTAAGTGCTGCTGTCCTGTCAGATATCTTTGATCCATTAGCAATATTTTTTTATTCAACTTGCAATTTCAGTGTTCCAGCTATTATTGATCTGTTTACCTCAGGCCTGTCTGTTTGCTCATTGGCAGTCCTTCTCATATTTTTTCTTCTCTTCTGGCATGTGTATGAATTAGTAAAGCTCACGCCATTTTGTAAAAAAACTTAACTTTATTGTTGTTCACTAACTTTGCACCATACTCTTTTAAGTCAATTTTTTTGTGATTCTTATTTAGTCCTGAATGTTGAAGGGGAGCCTTGGTGCAGTGGTAAAGCTGCTGCCTTGTGACCATGAGGTCACGGGTTCAAGTCCTGGAAACAGCCTCTTGCAGAAATGTAGGGAAAGGCTGCGTACAATAGACCCAAAGTGGTCAGACCCTTCCCCGGACCCTGCGCAAGCGGGAGCTACATGCACCGGGCTGCCTTTTTTTTTTATTTAGTCCTGAATGTTCATGCTGTTGTAGACAGATTGCATCTTTCCTTTTTTCCTACTTGTAAAGGTTGGAGTTGGTGCGGAGTTCACATGTGGGACCACCAACCTTCACCAATAAACAAATGCACCCCTACCCACATGTGTGACTCGCAACCATCCAAAAGATAAATAAATGTACTTCCACTCACATGTAGCACCTAACACAAATAAAACAAGTACACTACTGCTTTTGTGTGAGATCAACAACAACAACAACAATAACAAAGCCTTTAGTCCCAAACAAGTTGGGGTAGGCTAGAGGTGAAACCCATAAGATCTCATGACCAACTCATGTGTTACAACAAATAACAAATGCAGAAATATGACTCCAACTCAAAATAATGCTCTTATTTTCAGTTTCTTCCCAACCAATTTCTTCCAGTCACAGAAATAAGAGTGAACAAATTATAATTCCAAAGCGGCGATAGACATTTGTCCTCCTGCCGTGCAGTCAACTTACTAATGCCTACACATATGTTTCGACATTTGAAATGTTGTGTCTTGCAATGATCGCTTACAGTTCTCCAATGCCTGCTGCATGATTTTTCATTGTATTTCTGTTCTTTTTAATCGTGAACCGCGCGCAAAGGCTGCAGGATACAATATTTTGATGATTTCCTAAGCCAGTGACTAAACTCCTCGTATTTTATAGTTTCGTAACAACGCATTTGCATTGTCTAGTATTTCCTAGTGTGAATAAGAAAGTGGATGTAAAAAGAAGAGCGGGATAAAAGTAAAGTAGGGATGAATTCGTCTCTTGCCTCACCGATCTGACACGGAGTTTTGGAAGCTACGGCCGAAGAAATGCAGTAAAGCAAGTCGTCTTCGGATTGGAGCTAAATTCCCAATAATTTTGCACATTCAAACAATGAAAAACCTTACATTTGCAATGATCTTATAATGATTTGTTTGCATACCATGTTTAAGCACTTAACCTCATTCTTAGTTTCTTATGTTGTACTATAAGAACATAAAGAGGAATCATCGTGAAGCAGCACAAAGGTTGTGGAGGAGCAACTCCACCTTGCTGCTACAATGTGTACAACACAAGTGTTGAAGGAACAGCTTCAACGTGCTGTGCTAGATATCGCTCTAGAGGCGAATTTAGGCCGATAGGGCAGCAAGAGTTCAATCCAGAACTCCTAGGGCACAAGATCTACTCCAAGATCTTAGATAAGAACAACAAGTTCTATTATAGGTAGTGGGTACATAGTCTCCGTTACGAAGTAGAGGTGAGGACCTCTATTTATAGGGGCTTTGGGAAGCCTTCACATGCTTCTACTTATAGCTGGAACACTCTAGAAAACATTATTTTGGGATTCATCTCTCAACTCACATCTACTTATAACTAGAGAACTCTAGAAACATCAGGTAGGGTAAAGAAAAGAAAAGAAATACTAGACCACAACAGAAGTATCTAGAAGTAGCCAAACAGATTTAGCATGTGTTTTTCTTTCTTCTCATCTAGTGTTCCTCATCATTCTCCCCTGTTTGTTTGGAACTCGCCCTCGAGTTATCTTCATAGAGCGCTTCTTCTGGATGGTAGAGAGTCAAGTCCGCGACATTGAAAGTGTTGGAGATACCCATGTCGCTTGGAAGATCTATCACATAAGCATTATCATTTATCTTCCTCACGATAGAGAAGGGCCCATACTTTCGCTGCCTAAGCTTCCCCTTAACACCTAAAGGCAGCCTCTCTTTTTGGAGGTAGGCCAACACCTTATCACCAACTTGGAATGATTTCGGCCTCCTTTTGCAGTCGGCAAGTTGTTTATATTTCTGATTTTGTGCTTCCAAAACACCACGAATCTCTTCAAATAACTCAGTGTAATTATCAGCAAAGGACAATGCTGATTTTGAGTTTCCCCTTGATAGTAGCTTTACCAGGTCCACCACATGTGTTCTTTAGTGTAGACAATGGAAAAAGGACTCCTTCCTGTGGATCTATGCTTGGAGTTATTGTAGGAGAACTCTGCAAGAGATAGAGCCAAATCCCACTGTCCCTTTCTTTCTCCACAAATGCAACGGATCAGATTACCCAAAAACTTGTTCAGCACTTCCGTTTGTCCATCTGTTTGAGGATGAGCAGTGCTAAAAAATTTCAATTCAGTGTTGAATTGCTTCCACAAAGTGAGCCCTCGTAACGAGAGAAACTAGAGGTTTTTTTTGCAAGAATGCCCTCGTAACAAGAATTACAGGATGAAGGGAGTATTTTTAGGTGTGTGTTGTTATTGTTTTAAGGTGTAAAGGCATGTTTATATGCGTAAAGAAATATAAGAGTGTTTCTTTACCGAGAATCGAGGGAGTAGTTAGGAGCGAACCAACCTATGCTTGAATGGTTAGGAGCAGGGTTGAAGTCCCGGTGCTCGTATTTATTTCTGAATTTATTTTAGAATTCTCGATGATGCGCATTCAGTGGGAGGAGACGTTCTCGTCGACGACGAGGTGCCTACGATGACTTCATAAATTTGAAGATGATATGCCAGCTCAAGTTTTCGGAGGTGCTCATAGGGGTATGATATGCGTGTGTATTCATAAGGGTGAGTGTATGCGCGTGTATATGAGAGCTTGTGCCTATAAAGTGTTCGAGAAAAAAGGAGTAGTTAGGCCTTCCACTATGTAGGCCAAAAGAGGTGCCAAATCTACTTTTACATTATTTGGCACCGGTGCCCTCCATAGCTCATGCGGTGCCATAAAAAGTTTTCTGGGAACCGGAGCAAGTTCGTGCTCCGATGCCCCATTCGAGCATTGCAATAGAATATACCACCATCTGTACACGCTGCTCCGATGCCCCATTTTTCTGAAGGTGGACGAGAGGAACTCGCGTGAAGGATTGACCAGGGGTTGGCTTGCTTTGATTTTTCTATGTATATCTGGGTCCCATTTTCTGGGGCTGCCCCCGCACAGTGTGAGGCGGGTGCCAAAGAAATTTACCAGGCCATCGATGCCCAGTCTACTATATTTTAACACTAGTGGACCCGTTGCGCCAAATGGTGCAGATGCACGCTAAAACCATGTCCGTGATGAAAAAAAATTATGGTTTAATCCCCTCTAATTGGAAACGCGGTGGACTGCTATGTACAATGAAATGAATATACATATTTTAACTTGATAGTACAGAGTTTAGGGTTTCTCTGCCTCTCGCCGGCTCCGCCACCGGTCCGCCTCGTCTCTGTTGGCCTTAGGATCATGGTGGCATGGTGAATCCCTACCCTTGCCGGTGGGAGGGCTCTGCTTTTAGATGTTCCTTTGACTTTGTTAGAGTTTGTGAGGGGTCACGACCTGCCCCACGATGCGCACGCGACGCATGAGGAGAGGCCGCTCGCGCCCCCAAAAACGGCCAACCCAGCTAATCGCAGGTGAGGCCGAGCCCACAAGTCATTGGCCATCTGAAATTACTGCGAGGTCAAAATAAGTCGTGAGGATCCAACGTATCAGATCACACAGAAGACCGTTTTGACCATCATCCGACGGCTGAGAAGACAGAAAATCGAGTAGGGATGGCAATTTTGCCCATGGGTATGGGCACCCGTGGGTATCCTACCCGAAAATAATGGGCATGGGCAAGACTTGGAGAGGTTTTGTACCCACGGGTAATGGGTATCCATATCCGCAAAATATATGGGTAGGGCATAGGTATGAAATTGCGCCCATGGGTCACCCAATGAATACCCACAAACAATGTTAAATGAAACTAACTCCTATGATATGTGGAGTCAACATCCAACTCTCATGGCCCACCCTAAATCTCTTATTCCCTAAACCGGCCATAGCACATAGGGCCACAGGTACTTGCTCGCCACTCATCCTACATCATATGTGTCTCCTCGAAGTGATGAAATCTCAACTTATCGTCATCGAACACATGTCCATCTCTTGATCTAGCGATCCACAATTCCCACTGTCGCCTCTCATAACGTTGGGGTATCACTAACCATTGCTCATACTCACTTGGTTTCTCCAAGATGCCACTCACCGGAGGAGACCACATCAATACTATACCGCTCGTCCATCGTCACTTAAATTTTAGACTCATTTCTCTACTTTTAAAAAAATTAAATGCCTTAGATTGTACCCATTGGATACCCATGGGGTATAGGATACCCGATGGGTATGGGCATGGGTATCAATTTATGTCCATAGGTACTGAAATGGATGGGTATAGAAGGTTTCCGTGGATATGGGTTTGGGCAGAAGAAGTTCATACCCACCCATATCCTGAAGGCAAATTGGCTATCAACCTTATATGTTAAAATGCCGGGCACCGGCTACGTAGTGGAAGGCCTTAGGAGTAATTTATTTTGACAGCAAAACCGAAAGGCCCCTGGCCCCTGGGCCGCCTCCTGTCTTCTCCTCAGCCGGTCGGGCACGTGACGTGACCGAGCCAACCGCACCCACCTCTCTCCCAAACCCTAGCAAGCGTTTCTCCTCTCCCCGAAGCTTCCAGAAGCGGCGCGCATGGAGTCCTCCGCCTCCGGTGACGGCGCCTCTGCCATGACGGCTGCTGTTGCTGCGGCAGCAGCGGTGGCGTCGTCCTCATCGGGCCCCTCCACCTCTGCCTCCGCCTTCTCCGCCGGTGTCTCGGGTGGGGCAAGCGCCACCCACTACCTCGCCAAACGCGTGCTCCATGGCAGCGCCGTGCAGCACGTCGCCCGGGGCCACTTCCGCTCGGAGCACCTTTGGGAGATCGTCCTCTGCAAGGTC
>NW_025234203.1:0-7288 GCF_018294505.1 Triticum aestivum | reverse complement strand
GCAGACACTCGACATTAGCCAATCCAAGGGCGTGAGCGTGAAGCAGCTGACACTGCTTGATAGTAAGGAATTCCACATGACCATCTTCGACTGCAGCGGCGTGACCGTCCAAGGCGTCCGGATCATCGCGCCGGCCGACAGCCCTAACACCGACGGCATCCACGCCAGCCACTCCCGCCACGTGAGGATCCTCAACACCACCATCGGCACCGGCGACGACTGCATCTCCTTGGGGCCCGGCACCTGCGACATGCTCATCAGGGACATCAAGTGCGGTCCGGGCCACGGCATCAGGTGCCACCTTCAGTTGCCAGTTCATCATACATTTTTTTTGTTTGCTTGTGATTTGTGCAGCGTTTGATAGATAGCATTGATTTTGTGTTTGCGTTGGATGGACGGTGGCAGCATCGGGAGCCTGGGATGGCAGGACGGTGAGGAGGGAGTGAGAAACGTGACGGTGGACAGGGCGGTGCTGAAGGGCACGACCAACGGCCTCCGGATCAAGATGTGGGCGATGCCCAACTCCGGCTCTGTCACCAACGTCTCCTTCTCGCGGGTCACCATGAACCGCGTGGCCAACCCCATGGTCGTCGACCAGAACTACTGCCCCCGCAAGGTCGACTGCCCGGGCAATGTACGTCTCCTTCCCTACATCTACATGCATGCAACTACACTACACGTGAACGACCCATGGATCGACTATATATATATCATGAGCTGTGCTGTTGTGTGTGCCTGCAGAGCTCGGGGGTGCAGATCAGCGACCTGTCGTACACGGACATCAAGGGCTCGTCGGCGACGCCCGTGGCGGTGAAGTTCAACTGCAGCGGCACCAACCCCTGCAGCGGGATCAAGCTCAGGAACATCAGGCTGAAGTACCGGCACCAGCGGCCGGCGCAGGCCAAGTGCCAAAACGCCGGCGGGTCCACGTCCGGAGAGGTCACACCGCCGAGCTGCTTCTGACGATCGGAGTTCGCCGTCCGGCCGAGAAGCGCGAGCGTCTTCTTGATTCGTTGGGTTTCTGTTAATACTTGTCTTAGCTTGACTGTTTCGTGTACTACTACTAAAAAACATGGTAGTGTGACCATTGCTTGGTGCATCTCAAAGTGACCCTTACATGTAGCCCAGGGTAGTAGTTTTAGCGGATTTGCTAATTCTCAATTGATTGAGACATAGTTAAGCCACAATCAACGTCATAAATTTTGCGTGGTTGTTCTTCTGGATTTTTTATTTGTTTTTTATGACGGATAATCTTGGTGTAAAATCAGATGGTTATAACTTGGGAGCGTATAAGCTGACGGGGGTCCGGAATTCCGTCTAACTAACCGTGTTGTGTCGTTTGGCGGAAAGCGGCTTGACAAATTTTTAGATCAAGTGGCCTTACGCCTCTCTCCACTCTAGAACTCTCTCAAGGACGGAAAAGCTTTAACTCTCTATTCCTAAGCTTGAGAGAGGCCTATATCATCTTTGCCGGCCACAATTTGCTAACTATGTCAACCGACCATTATTTTTATCCTATAACATGCATATGTGTTGTTTTGTATGTTATAACGATCAAAATGGCTTCTAACGGCGAAATAAGAGTTCACATTATCACATACTTCCTCCGTTTGTAAATATATGTCTTTTTAGGTATTTCTATACAAACTACATATGGATGTATATAGACATATTTTAGAGTGTAGATTTACTCATTTTACTCCGTATGTAGTCCCTTATAGAAATCTCTAAAAAGATTTATACCCCCTCCATCCCAAAATAAGCGTCTCAATTTTGTAATAACTTTAGTACCGAAAATCCATCTCTGCACCCGAGCTCATCTGCACATGTGCTGACGAAAAAAATAAAATAAATACTAGAAAAATTCAAAAAAATTCCAAAAAATTGTGTTGTATACAATTTGATGCGTGACGTCCACACCAATTTTCAAATCATTTGGACATCTGAGGAGCTCTCAGCAAACAAGACAAATTGGGGGTCTGTAAAAATGTTAACTGTTCATGTATTGTTTTGGCCCGATTTGTCTTTTTTGCTGAGAGCTGCTCAGATGTACAAATAACTTGAAATTTGGAGCGGGCTTCATGCATCAAATTGTCTACCGCACAAAAAACATTTGGATTTTTTGAATTTTATTTGAATTTTTACGATGTTTTTCTAACCGGGTGCAGATGAGCTTGGGCACCGAAACGCCTTACTCAGAACAAAGTTATACTAAGTTTGAGACACTTATTTTAGTACGGAGAGAGTATTTAGGAATGGAGGGAGTACATTGATTGAGATCAAACTTATTGGATTAGTAGACATGTTCAAATAAGTGAATGCAACCCGAGCAAGTGCCATGAAAAATCAGTTAGACTTAGTTTAGCAGTTTTTCAAAACCAAAGTAGTCTAAAACATCAGGGTTAGTTTGAGTGAACTATAGGTATATTTAAAAGCATGATAATGTAAGACCTCTATATTCCAATTTACGAGTAGTGAATACTTCATTTTGTGAAAATTTGTATGGTTTAGATGAAAAAAAACTCTTTAAGATACTGCAAAAATACTACAGTATTGGAGATACTACGCATACTACGATTTATTAGAAATGTGGTACTACGATTTATAAGAATGTGGTATTTTTTGATACCTAATATATAAAAGAATTAGAAACTATGATTTCTAAAACAATACTATATTCCTAAAAAGAACTCTAAAAATACTTACCTGACAAATGCAACCTCAGCATTTTAATGCTTAGACAATGAATACTCAATTTTGTATATACCATAGTTTTCTAAATTTGGTTTAGAAAAAAGAGGTGAAGCGTTCTTTCTGAAATACTAAAACACACGGTATTGCAAATTGAGTGTACAAGTGCATGCTCTAGCCAATGCAACCAAAAGACTGATCTGATGGAAGAGACTAGGCAACACATTATACGTCAACACTCCCCTTCACGTGTGGCTTCCTCGGGGCTAAACGTGGACCGAAAGTGGACTGCAATTTAATTGCGCCAGCCGAGTCTTGAAGTTAAGACCTCTTGGCTCCGATACCATATAGAAGTGCATGTTCTAGCCAATGCAACCAATAGACCGATCTAATGAAAGAGACTAGGCAGCACATTATACGTCAACATTGAGCATAGCTCAGATGGTTAGGTTCTTTGTGGTGAAACCAGTCCACCAGGGTTAAAGAGTTAAAGCCCTAGACTTGACACTGATGCTCGCATCTTTTTAAATTCACTTTACACTTTCCGGTGATGTTCATTCAGCGGGAGCAGATGTTCACATCGACTATAAAAACACCCATGGTGAGTTCGTGAATCTCTAGATAATATGCAGACTCGGTCTCTCAGAAAGGCTCATAGGGATAGGATAGGATGAATGTATGTATGTATGTATGAGCGTATGCGTCTGTATCATGTTAAAAAATTGGTATTGTAGAGACTACGGTTTTCAAAACTGTGCATTTGTTATATCCAAACACCCTACATTGCTAAAGTTGTGTTTATCCATTCGTTCCTTTCGTTATCCACTCTAGCCAAGCCACGTGAGTGTACAGGTTCGAAACTCTTAACTAATATGATTGCCGATTGTCAAGATCCATCCAAGAAATTCCAATCCAATCGACACGAAGCTAGTTAGGATGGATTCGCATCATGCTCCTGAGGCGGGGATTTCGCTTGGTTCACTAATTCCGCCCAAATGTCGATGCTGGTGCCGCAACCGATACCCCCAAGAGCTGCATTCCAGACAGCAAGCCCTTATTCGACGAACGCACAAACGCCGACGCCACCACCAAGTACCGCACCACTGACCCGGACAACAAACACCGCGCCATGGCCAGCTAGGCCTCCTTGTTCGTTGCCCGCCCGCCCCACGTATCCTATGTGCTCGCCTGGGCCACCGGCAGCCACTTCACCGAGGAGGCTCTCGTCATCTCCGCTCACGGCAGCCTCATCCTCCTCACCATCATGTACGCATGAAGAGATGGCCGTTCCGAGAATGCTACATGTGTGTTTGTTTGGGATGCAACTTTCCCACTGCAGCTGCAACGGCTCCGGCTGGAAGGAGCGGTTGTAGCTGATAGCTGCAGCTGAAAGGTTACAGCTGAGATGCAGTCGTTTAGTACTTATGCTTTAGTGGCTGCGGCTGATGCAGAAACATACTGAAATGATCAAAATGCCCTTAAATTTTTCGTAAATTCATTTAGCATGCTGATTGTCCTGCTATGTTTGTAAATGATTCATTTAAGAGCTGTTTTTGCTGCAAATGGCCATTTTCATGGGTTTTAACTAAAATTACAGTTGTTTGATGGTCTAAATAGTGTATTTAGAAAAAAATTGACATATGACAATACATTTGAACTCATCATAACATAGATTACTAATTATATAGGAGTATTACAACTACTAAAAAATTCCCCGGACCAATTTACATTCAATTCCAAAGCAGAATCATTTTTAAATTGCAGCACCATGTAGCAGCATCGGCAGCTATAGTTGCCCACATGTAGGGATTTATCTCAATGATTTTCCTCATAGTTTGCGAGGCTGCAGAAAAAGAAACATGTGATCATGTAAAACGGACATACAATCTGATGAATGCTCAAATAGATTCGAACACACAACCACATAGCGGAGGCAGAGCACACACACATAACACGCATGCCGAGCACACACACACCCCGTACGTACAAAAGCAGCAGCACTAAGCACACACACGCACCGTATTGAGCAGTGAGCACGAAGACCCGCCATGGAGCACGCATGACACGGAGCGGCGCCCCCATGCACGCTGACAGAGGGAGGGTAAACAGGAAGAGAAGGGGACGGCCTTTACCGGCCTCGGCAGCGGGCCGATCCGGCGATACGCAAAGAAGCTGAGGTCGGCCATCCGACGGCGCAGACGTCGAACAAGGAACCCTACCCGCGCTTCAGGGTGGACGAAACAGTCCGTTCTGCCGGTCCGGCTCGCGGCCGGCTCGGTCTAGGCCCGCTAAAAAAAGGCCGGTCCGGTCCCAAAAAAGGACCGAAGCTTCGGTCCGGTCTGGTTAAAGCCCGGTCTGACCGAGCGGACCGAAGATCGCCGGAGCTCCAGTGCACGTTCTGCCCTTGTCTCTTGGCCGGTCCTCTCGATCCGGTTCCTGAAAACAGGACCGCCATGCTTCTCAGTCCGGTTCAGTTTGGACCACCGGTCCAAACAACGACTCGGACCGGGATCGAACCGGCTAGAGCTGTGTCCTCCCTTATCCGGGGTATCCATCCAGTTTCTCTCACACATACA
Organism: Triticum aestivum; assembly: GCF_018294505.1. Lineage (NCBI taxonomy): Eukaryota > Viridiplantae > Streptophyta > Magnoliopsida > Poales > Poaceae > Triticum > Triticum aestivum. The sequence goes on along the minus strand of NW_025234203.1, from coordinate 2,021 downwards.
CTCTCTCTCTCTCTCTCTGAAAGGAGGAGGAAGAAGACGGAGAGCACGTGGTGGACACGGTGAGTTTTTCGGAAGCATGAATACCCGTCGCAACGATGGCATTTTTCCTCAAGCACGAACTCAAGCTGCTGGCTACAACAGACGGGAGGGAGGGGTGTTTATATGTGCGCACCGATGCCCCATGCGGCGCTCCCGACACACCCACTCACGCACTCGCCACATTCCGCACTCCACAGCTCACGCCCCCGACGCACACGCACGCGCTCGGACGCGACCGGGTCCAGCGCCTGACGCGGTCACACACACCCACACACTTCGCCAACTATAGCACACACACACGCGCGCACACACACACACACATGCGTGTGCACACATACACACCCTACCACGGACCGAATGCAACAACTGAGCGGCGTCCGATACGCCCAGCGCACGGACACGCCCTGGACTCGAAAGTGGCTTATTTTCCCTAATAGTCTGTCCCTCCTTCTCCCCAGTTTGGTCCGTTTCCACCTGGACTACCAGTCTACCACCACCACAGCCTCGAGCAATTGGCGCCAACTGGATGCCTGGCAGAAGGACTCTGTGTTTTATGATTCTATAAACTCTCGATAGCCGACGACGTCAGCATTGACGGATGCTGCAGCCTAAGGCTCTGGAGTTTGACGACAAGCCGAGTTTTGATCACCTCTTGGTGGATACGCCCATGTTGAACTTGCACGAAAACAAGGTCGTCTGCTTCTTGGCCAAGCACCAACTGGCGGACAGTGAAGTGTGGGGGTCTGGCTATATGTCATTCGCCTGAAAATAAAAGTTTCGGGTCAGTCGATTTTTTTCAGCCGTCGGATACAAGATCAAGGGCCACATCTCTTTCTTCCCCCCGTTGCTCTTCTTCTTCCTTCAAAGCGCACCGCCGCCGGCTTCTGCCGTCCGCACTCCTGCACAGCCTCGCCGCACCACCCCCAACCACAACCCACAGTTGTGCACCCCCCTCCCTCCGCCCTCCATAGCCCTGATACGGACGGAGATTTTCTCCGGCGAAGTTTTCCTACCCTGCACCCTAATACATATGATGGGGTAGCCCTCCGGCGAGCTCCTTCCTTCCCTCTGGCCTCCCTCTGGCAAACTTTTTCTCTCATCTCAAAATCGACTGACTTAAAAGCTAAAGTCAGTCAATTGTAGCTCTAGACATCGAGACGAAGAGGCCACAAAGGAGTCGATCTTCTTAAGGGCGGAATAAGCACAAGTTTTACTATGCATGACTGCTGCTTCAGGTGAAAAGGGAGACCTGAAAAAGGCCAGGAACGCCGGTGTTAATTTCTGAACCTTGTAGGCGCTAATTTCTGATAACGAAATTCAGGATGAAATCTCTTTAAATGGAGAAAAAATGGTGATGAGTTTAAGAATTCCAGTTATTTGTAGCCACGCAAAATAGTACTCCAGCAAGGAGAAGGGTCACCCAATGCTCTGAACGCATAAGAAAAGATGGCCAAATGTAGCAACAAGTGATCACTCCATATAAACACTACACACCACACCGCTACGTAGCTTTGCTTAACACAACTCCCAAGCTGCTAGGAGGCCAATCCACCAACAACCTGCAAAGTTGCAAGGCATCTCCTGCCACGCGCAGACCCACCGCCCACGGGACCCTAGCCCAATGCCACCACGGCGCACCAGCCTCGCACTTCTCGTGCACCTGTGTGTGTCACTACTTCAGAGCATCTCCAGTCGTTCGGCCCCTCAGGGTGCCGAAAAAGAACCGCCTGAGGCGTGCTAGCGATAAATTGACCCCTGGGGTGACCTAGCTCCCAGCCACGCCCTCAGACGCCGCCCCTAGCCCGGGCAATTTCAAACGCAGTCATTCCCGCTCACAAAATAACGCCACAAGTCCGGCGATCACAGCGGCCCAGTTCGGCATGAAAAAGTTCAGCGTACAAAAAAGAAAGGACGCGCGTGCAACGCATCACACGGCGGGGTCGGCCTCCGGCGTTGGCGGAGTCGGCGTGCGCGGGCTTGGC
>NW_025234202.1:0-7288 GCF_018294505.1 Triticum aestivum | reverse complement strand
TAGCCCAGTGCTACAGCCCGGACCCACTTGCTGATGACCGACACGTTCGAAGCTGGGTCATGGATGCCTGTCCCTGTAAGTCTGTGCCACTTTGGGTTTACGACTAGTCATGTCAGCCCGGGCTCTTTATCATATGGATGCTAGCGACACTATCATATACGTGAGCCAAAAGGCGCAAACGGTCCCGGGAAAAGGTAAGACGACACCCGTGGGGATACCGTGCGTGAGGCCGCAAAGTGATATGAGGTGTTACCAGCTAGATCAATGTGACATCGAGTCGGGGTCCTGACAGCGTTGGCATCAGAGCCGGACTGCCTGTAGGTTCTCCAAGCCAAACTGGTCGATGTTGAGTCTAGAAATTCTTTAGTTATATGTAGGGGAATTGTTTGTGGGATGGAACGTAAGGCTCTTTTTACTCCTTATACCTTATGACATTCTGATCTGAGTCAGTCCATTCTTCCACCGGGGGTTAAGGAATTAGGATCTGTTCTCTCTATCAGGATCACGAGTTACTAATCAGTAGTACCTTATAAGTTTGATGGATACAAGCCTAGTTCAGTTCTACTACCACATTATGTTGTTAGAATGGATCCAGAACTTTGATATGATGATGTTGAGTGTGTATGAAATCCTTTGTCAAATGTCTCAAAATCCTTTTTGAGCATTTACAGCTGTTATGCTACCGAAATTTTGCTAGAAATTCTAATGCCCTTGCATTATGATTGTGCTTTCAGATGGCCACTCGCGACCTCAATCAAGTGGTTTGCCTGACTCGATGCCTAGATGTACCCGGCCATACTGCTAAGTTGGTCAGGGTAATGACTGAGGCTGGATACCGCTGGTATCCCGAGTACACGGTCGAAGAGCAATTCCGAGACTTTAATCAAAGCCAGTATCTCTGCACTGTCAGGATATTTCCATCTTATCTTGGATCCACCGAGCCTCTTCACTGCTCCTATGGACTCGGGGTTACTATTGAGATGGCTGTGCAGGACGCCGCCTACTCTATGATGACCATTATGCGAGTCAGATCCGGTATATTTCGGGACTCTGATTTCCGGTATATGCCAGGATCACTTCCGGGAGCACAAGGGTATCTCCAGGCTATCTATGCTGACCCCACTCAGGAGGATTCACGGACTCGCACCACTGCTGAGATGCTCGAGGATAAGGACCGTGAAAATCGGGCCTTAAGGCTAGAGCTCTTCAACACCCGTGCTGACCACTGGGCCACTTTGACTCGGTTCGCACCGGCGGTGCAAGCTGGATATTCAGATATGCGCGATCTCTATCCTGTGAGATCTGCTCTGCCAGACGTGATGGTTTGGCGTGATGTAGGAGGCATCACCCCACCTCGCGGTCCCCGCAGGCCACCGTTTGTTGGTCCAAGGCCTCATCCTAGCCCCTATGGTCCACAAGCTCCGCGAGACCGTCTGTTTCCAGATGATCATGTTGAGCTCCCAGGCTATGGAGGTGACTTCTACGAGGACTACTACGGATCGGTCTGAGTTAGTGGTAGTATCACTAGTTCGCACTAGCTGTGTCGTCTATCGTCCCGCGTGACTCGTGGGATATGACCTAGTTTGTACTCCTTCCGGAGGTGTAGAAAAATAATGTATAGGAGCTTGGAATGCCTTCGATGAGATGAAATCCTCTTTTCACCGTAATAGTACTTTGTTTGGTCTTGTACTAAACCCTGTATGGTGTGTATGACGATGGAATAAAAGAAGCAGTTTCTGTATCTACCATGTCATACGGATGATCATCTTGCATTCCGAGTTATTTCTTACATTATGAATCCTATGTCGGAATTTTACCATCCTGACTAAATCATTGTCTTGTTTACCTAGGATGGTCAACACGCGCGCTAACCCTGCTTCTCAAGAGCAGGCCGAAGGCAGTGAAGCCAGGGATGTAAATCTGCCTCATCCTCCTTCACTAGCCGAGGTTATGATGGAAGCTGAGAGAAACAAGCGGGAGACAAACCGTTTGTTGGAGCGTATTGAACAGAATACAGCACACCATCAGAGGGCTAACGTGGTGTCACTCAGTGATTTTATCAAATTGCATCCACCCACGTTCCACCACTCCGTCGAGCCTCTCGACGCTGATGACTGGCTACGCAGTATCTCTCACAAACTGCGTTCCGCGCTGGTAGCGGAGGCTGACAAGGTCACCTTTGCTGCATATCATCTTGAAGGCCCCGTCAGCCTATGGTGGGAGAATTATGGAGCTATGCGCCCAGCGGGCCATGTCACAACTTGGGCTGAGTTCAGCGAGGCTTTCCGTGAACATCACATTCCGGAGGGTCTCATGGACCGTAAACGTGAAGAATTTTGCAGTTTCACCCAAGGCCGACTTTCTGTGGATGCCTATAGCAGGGAGTTTGGTAATCTCGCACGATATGCAACCGAGGAAGTGTCTACCGATGCCAAGAAGCAAGCAAGGTTCCGTAAGGGCCTTAGTCCTGAGCTTCGCCGCGACCTCCGTCTGCATGAGTGCACATCTTTTTCGAAACTTGTCAACAAAGCCATCAGTGCTGAAACTGGTCAGACTGACTATGACGCAACACGCAAGCATGGATGTGACATGGGTTCCTCATCCGGTGCTGGTCCTCAGAAGCGCCGCGTGTGGGTACCCAACACCGCCCTGCCACCCAGGTTTACACCGAGGCCATCCTTCCAGGCGCCTCGCCCCGTTCAACAGTCTGCTCCAGCCAAGCCCTATGGGGGTCCAACTAACAATGCTCCTCCACGTACCAGTTCCGTGACTTGTTTCAAGTGTGGGGAATCTGGTCACTATATGCGTGAGTGTCCCCAGACTAACCCCAATCAATCTGCTAAAGCTGTTGGCCGTGGCAAGCCGACATGGAAAGTGTTTCATGCTAAACCGGTCACCGCTTCACGTGGCCATGTCAACTGTATCTCTGCCGAAGAAGCTCAAGAGGATCCCAACGTCGTTCTCGGTACGCTTCTTGTTAACTGCCACCTGGCATCTGTTCTTTTCGATACAGGAGCCTCTCATTCTTTTATATCCGAAAGTTATGCTCGTTTGCATAACGTTGCATTCTGTGACATGCCATCCACTATGGAAATCTCTACCCCTGGTTCTAGATGGCAGACCTCTAGGGTAAGTTATGGAAATGAAATCCAAGTCGACAGACTTGTTTTCCTCGCGTCTTTGATAGCCCTTAAATCTTCAGATATTAATATCATTCTGGGTATGGACTGGATGTCGGCTCATCATGCCCAAATCGATTGCTTCTCTAGGACTGTTCAACTCACCCATCCTTCGGGAAAGATAGTCAATGTCTTGACCCGAATAGCCAAGCGACAATTATATTCTCTTAACGCCAGCCCTTTGCCAGACCTTGAGGACGTTCCGGTAGTCCGTGACTTTCCGGATGTCTTTCCAGAGGAATTGCCAGGTGTTCCACCTGACAGGGATGTTGAATTTGTAATAGACCTCATTCCAGGAACCGTTCCGATTGCTAGAAGACCTTATAAGATGGCACCCCTAGAACTAGCCGAGCTTAAGAAACAACTCGATGAGTCCTTGAAAAAGGGTTTCATCCGACCTAGCTCATCTCCGTGGGCTTGCCCCGTCCTATTCGTCAAGAAGAAGGATGGTACGGACCGGATGGTTGTAGATTACCGACCTGTCAACTTGGTCACAATCAAGAACAAATATCCGCTTCCCAGGATCAACGACCTGTACGATCAGCTCGCTGGATCCTCAGTCTTCTCCAAAATGGATTTGAGGTTGGGCTACCATCAAATCAAAATCAGAAACGGGGACATTCCTAAAACGGCCTTTGTTACTCGTTATGGCCAATACGAGTACACCGTCATGTCCTTCGGACTAACCAACGCTCCAGCCACCTTTTCTCGGTTAATGAACTCAATCTTCATGGAGTATTTGGATAAATTCGTCGTGGTTTACCTCGATGATATACTCATCTACTCCAAGAACGAGGAAGAACATGCCGAACATCTAAGGCTAGTGTTGCAAAAACTTCGAGAGCATCGCCTTTATGCCAAATTTTCTAAATGTGAATTCTGGTTGTCAGAAGTGACCTATCTGGGTCATGTAATATCTGGTAAAGGTATTGCTGTTAACCCTGAGCGAGTTCAAGCCGTCCTTAATTGGACTCCACCTGAATCGGTCAAGCAAGTTCGGAGTTTTCTAGGCTTAGCGAGCTATTGTCGTCGCTTTGTCGAGAACTTCTCCAAGGTTGCTAAACCTCTAACCGAACTCCTCAAGAAAGATAAAAAGTTCGAGTGGACTCCACAATGTGAGCACAGCTTTCAGGAACTGAAAAGACGCCTGACTTCTGCTCCCGTACTGGTACCGCCAGACTTCTCCAAGGACTTTGTTATCTACTGCGACGCCTCGCCACAAGGACTAGGTTGCATTCTCATGCAAGATCGACACGTAATTGCCTACGCTTCACGGCAATTGCACCCACATGAGGAGAACTATCCTACTCATGATCTAGAGCTTGCAGCCGTAGTCTATGCACTTAAGACCTAGCGACATTACCTCCTCGGTAATCGTTGCGAAATATTCACTGATCACCAAAGTCTGAAGTACATCTTCACCCAACCGGATTTGAATCTCAGGCAGAGACGTTGGGTTGAATTGATCACAGACTTCGACTTAGGAATAACCTACACCCCAGGGAAAGCCAACGTCATGGCTGATGCGCTAAGTCGTAAATCTTATTGTAACAATCTGGTGTTACAACAAAGTCAACCGCTTCTCCATGAGGAATTTCGGAAGCTTAACCTTCACATTGTTCCTCAAGGATTTCTTTCCACCTTGGTGGCGAAACCTACTCTTACGGATCAAATCATTGCTGCCCAGAAGCGAGATAAGGGAATAGCTAAGATCAAGGAGAACATTGCTAGCGGAGGTGCTAGTTGTTTCTCCACAAATGATCATGGTGTTGTGTACTTTGAGAACCGTCTAGTGGTTCCCAAGAACCAGCATCTACGGCAGTTGATCCTTAAGGAGGCTCATGAATCTCCTCTCACTATTCATCCCGGTAGCACTAAGATGTATCAGGACCTACGCCAGAGGTTCTGGTGGACTAGGATGAAGAGAGAAATTGCTCAGTATATTGCAAATTGCGACGTCTGTCGTCGTGTAAAAGCAGAGCACCAACGGCCTGCTGGCACCCTTCAACCCCTAGCTATTCCTGAATGGAAATGGGATAAAATTGGTATGGATTTCATTACCGGTTTTCCCAGGACTAAGAGAGGGAATAATGCTATCTTCGTCGTGGTCGATCGTCTTTCCAAAGTAGCCCATTTCTTACCTGTTCGTGAGAGTATAACCGCTAGTCAGTTGGCAGACTTATACATCTCCCGAATAGTGTCCCTCCATGGTGTTCCTTTGGAAATTAACTCGGATCGAGGAAGTCTTTTCACCTCTTGATTTTGGGAAAGTTTCCAAAATGCTATGGGGACTCGTCTCTCCTTTAGCACCGCCTTCCACCCTCAGTCGAGCAGTCAAGTGGAACGCGTCAACCAAATTCTAGAAGACATGCTTCGAGCCTCTGTTATCTCATTCGGAATGGACTGGGAGAAGTGCCTTCCGTTCGCCGAATTCGCTTACAACAACAGCTATCAGTCTAGCTTGGGTAAAGCCCCTTTTGAAGTTCTCTATGGACGACGATGTCGAACACCCCTTAACTGGTCAGAGACCGGGGAAAGACAATTCTTTGGCCCGGATATGATTCAGGAAGCAGAAGAACAAGTTCGCATCGTTCGTGAAAAGTTGAAAACAGCCCAATCCCGTCAAAAGAGTCAATATGACCGAAAACATAAGGCTATGACTTTCGAGGTTGACGAGAAGGCTTATCTTCGGGTTACCCCTCTGAAGGGAACCCATCGTTTCGGTATCAAAGGCAAATTGGCTCCTCGTTACATTGGACCTTTTCGCATTCTCGCCAAACGAGGAGAAGTTGCCTACCAGTTGGAACTACCTCCGCATCTCTCCAGAGTTCATGATGTCTTCCACGTTTCTCAACTCAGGCGTTGCTTCTCGGATCCTATCCGTGAAGTGGACCACGAAACGCTTGATCTCCAGGATAATCTTACATATCGAGAGTACCCCATTCGTATCCTCGATCAGGCCGAACGTACCACCCGACGTCATAATATCAAGTTTCTCAAGGTTCAATGGTCGCACCATTCTGAGGATGAAGCAACTTGGGAAAGGGAGGATCGTCTTCGACTTGAATATCCCGCCTTCTTCTCGGAGGAACCCAAATCTCGGGACGAGATTCTTTTGAGTGGGGGTGAGTTGTCACAACCTAGCTAGTCATGCATTAGAGTGTTGCATCATGTTTATTCTTTCATCAGAAACTTGAAATGGGGATGACAGAACCCCCAGTCCCCTCTGAAACCAACTAGGGTTTACTAAAATAATTTTCAATGAACCTGAAATGCCCTTCTAAAATGTCCATCATTTTTGTCTTGGTTCAGAACCTCTGCAAAAAGTGGTGCACATTTTCCTAGGCCATCTTAGGGTTTTTGAATTAATTCATAAATATTTGAATTTGGGCATTTAAAATTATATAAAATATTTAAATGCTCAAATACCTCCAAACTAAAATGTTTCATGTTGGAAATAATCCAGCTATGGACCAGGACTGCTTTGGTGATTTTTGAAATTGCCTAGGTATTTTATTTAATTCAACAAAGTTGCAGAAGTATTAGAAAAACAGAAAACAGAAGAAAATGGAAAAAACTTACCTGGCGCCTGCCCCGGCCCACCTGCCGGCCCAGCCCAGCACCGCTCCAGCGAGCTGCTTGCCGGCCAGGCAGGCAGGCAGGTGCCCGACGGCGACCGCGGCGTGCGCCACGCACCTGCTCGCCGCCTCGCCGCTCCCCTCGCCAGGTGACGTCGAGGATCGGTCTCTCTCTCTCCCCCGAACCCCCCAGACACCCCCTCTCCTCTCCAGCTCCTCCCTCTCGCACGCCCCAGCCATGGCCGACGCCATCGCCGCCACCCCCTCGCCGTAGCCACGCCCTCCGACCACCCCACGCCGTCTCACCGTGTCCAGGAGCTCCGCCGCTGTCCACTTCATCGAGCAGCCGAGCCCCGAGCGCTCGCAACGCCCGAGACCACCGCACCGACCTCGCCCGAGCTCACCGTCGCCGGAGATCCCCTTCAACGCCGTCGTCGCTCCGGTCCATCTCCGGCCGCACCAAGAACTCCGTCGCACTCACTGTGAGCTTAGCCATCTTCCCCTCCCTTCCGTTCTTGCTCCCGAGCCATG
>NW_025234201.1:0-7289 GCF_018294505.1 Triticum aestivum | reverse complement strand
GCCGCCTCGCTCACCGTAGTTGCCGCTACCAGCCACCCCAGCCGCAGTCGCATCCACCGCTCAACGCGCCGCGTCGCGGCCGTTCCAACGAGACCAGCCGCGCGTCGTCCCAACGCCAGAGTTGGCCGGACGAGCAACCTCGCCGTGCCCTGTTTACGCCGGCGGCTAAACACCGATTAGAGGTGATGTGGAACATTAGGTTAGGTGCTAATCACTCGGTTAATTAACACCTAGTGTATGACATGTGGGACCGTTGCTGCTAAAAACATGCGTTAAATTAAATAACTTGCTGTTAACTCTTTATCTCACAAACATGTGGGCCTCAGTGTCAGGTTTGACCTGGACCGGCCCCTGTTGACTTGCTGACGTCACACTGAGGTCATGCTAACGCAGTTAATCATTTGCTGGATTAAAAATAATCCAGGACATGCCAGAAAATAGTTAAAACTTCTAAAATTCATAGAAATTCAACCATAACTCCAAATGAAATAATTTATATATGAAAAATGATCAGAAAAATCCAATCTATCCATCTGTACCATTTTCATGCATGTTAGAACAACTTATGGCTGCTGTTTAGGACAAATCATATAAATGAAATTTGATTAATAACATTTGGAGTTTGATTTTGAACCTAGGGTTCAAACCAACTCCATTTAACTTGCTGCTAGTTGCATTAGCTCAAACCACAACATATTTCCATGTCATAATCATGCATCATATTGTGCATTGCATTGATTGTGTTCTTCCTTGTTTGCCGGTGTTTCTCCCCTCTCGATAGACGTGGTTCCGATGATGAGATCGATGACACCGATGAAGAGCTATACTATCTTCAGAAGTGCCAGGCAAGCAAAACCCCCTTGTTCATTCCGATACAATCCCACTCTCTCGGTCCTGCTCTCCTTTACTGCATTAGGACAACAATGATTCAACTGTTACATGATGCGGTAGCTGAACCCCTTTCCTCTGCATGACCTGTCATTGCCACAATAAATAGATGAAACTCACTAGCACGAGTAGGTGTTGTTTGAGCCATGATGTGCCTACTCATTTATGCTTGTCTGTCATGCCTGCTACAGCTTAGAGTTGAGTCAAGTTTGATTCATCGGGGATGAACTGGAGGTGTGTGAACATGTCCTACTATGAGTGAGCTAAGTGTGTGAACACAATTTGGTAAAGGTAGCGGTGAGAGGCCATATAGGAGTACATGGTGGGTTGTCTCATTGAAGTCGTCCTCAGGAACTGAATTTTGTGTTTGTGATCCATGAACAACTACTACCACGCATTAGAATGCTTAAGTGCCCCTCTCGACTTATTAATCAAGTCGATCTCTGTCTAGGAGTTGCAACTAGTTTATGGTGTTTGTAGGTAGTGCTAGTAGTCTACCAAGTGGCACCCGATATAGGTGGGCTTGGGACAAACTAGGTGCAGTGGCACAGTGTACCAAGTGGCACCTGGATGGTGGGCTTGGGAACCCTGCTCACATCGTTTGGGGCCGTGAGTGACACCCCGGCCAGATCTCCTTGCGGATGGAACCCGAATAGGCGATAAACCTGGACTAGAGACTTGTGTGGTTAGTCAGGCCGTGGCCGACTCCCTCGCCAGGCTTCCGCTTGAAGGTTGCCGAGATACACAACGTGTACATGGTGGTAAGTGACGAGAGCGTGTGTGAAGAAGTACACCCCTGCAGGGTTAACATCATCTATTCGAATAGCCGTGTCCGCGGTAAAGGACTTCTGGGTTGGCTGTACAGTTCATAGACAAGTGAAAGTGGATACTCTATAATACGCAAGATAAGCGTGAGTGCTATGGATAGCGTTCTCGTAGGGAGACGGGAGCAGGTCCATAGTGGTGTATTGATATGGTGAATATGTGGACTCGTGTGCGCCACCTCAAAAGAGTTACTTGCAGTCATAGTTCAGGATAGCCACTGAGTCAAGCTGGCTTGCTGCAGTCAAACTCCACCACCCCCCTTTATTGATAATGATGCATATGTAGATAGTTCTGATGTAAGTCTTGCTGGGTACATTTGTACTCACGTTTGCCTATTTTATGTTTTACAGAGAGACTTCATTCTCACTAGTAGTTCCACGTGGAATTCGACGTTTAGCTTGTTACCTCAGCTACGATCTTGGGCCCTCGGCAGGATCTGGTAGATAGTCAGGCTTCTCAGCCTTTTTCATTTATAGTTGTCTATACACAGACATGTTAAGCTTTCGCGTGTGCTTTGACTTGTATTCTCTGAATGTTGGGTCATGAGACCCATGTTTGTAATATCTCGCTCCTTGGAGCCTATTGAATAAATACTTGAGTCGTAGAGTCATGTTGTGATGCCATGTTGTATTTGCACATATCGAGCATATTGTGTGTGTGTTATTGAAATGCTTGGTATGTGTGGGATCTGACAACCTAGTTGTTTATCCTTGGTAGCCTCTCTTACCGGGAAATGTTTCCTAGTGCTTCCACTGAGCCATGGTAGCTTGCTACTGCTCCAGAACACTTAGGCTAGCCAGCATGTGTCCTTCTTCGTTCCTGTGTCTGTCCCTTCGGGGAAATGTCACGTGGTGTCTACCGGAGTCCTGTTAGCCTGCTACAGCCCGGTTTATCGGAGTCCTGCTGGCCCAGTTGCGACAGCCCGGATTCACTCGCTGATGACCGACACGTTCGTCGTTGGGTCATGTATGCATGTCCCTGTAAGTTAGTGCCACTTTGGGTTCACGACTAGCCATGTCAGCCCGGGCTCCTTGTCATATGGATGCTAGCGACACTATCATATACATGTGCCAAAAGGCGCAAACGGTCCCGGGCCTGGTAAGGCAACACCCGTGGGAATACCGTGCGTGAGGCCGCAAAGTGATATGAGGTGTTACATGCTAGATCGGTGTGGCATTGAGTCGGGGTCCTGACAGGCGTCCATTGTAGAGCAAGTTTCTGAAGTCCATCTACCACGATGTCTTTAAGCAAAATAAGAACTTGTATGTGAAGGTCAAGTCTGTCGATCTCACTCACATGGAGAAGTACCTTCCTTACTTTGGGAATGCTCTGCAGAGGTGTGAGGAGTTGGACATCAAGAGGATCATTACTTTCAACAAAGACTTTGATGCCGAGCTCGTGGCCCAGTTCTTTGCCACCGTTCACTTTGGGCATGATCAGGCCCGTACTTTGTCGTGGATGACCAATGGTCGCCGTCTGTCCGCACCATGGAAGGACTTCATGGTCAGCTTGTCATACAATGATGAGGGTGCCCAGACCCCACTTGGGTTTTGCCCTCATAAGGAGATTGCCGCTACTCACAAGGAAAAGCTTTGGCCCTATTCTACCAAGAAGGTGTCTGAAACTGGGAAGGTTACTTATGAGCTCTGGCCCTTCCTAGACATCATGCATCGGATCTTCTGGAACATCATGTTCCCTCGGATTGGCAACTTGGATCACGTGCACTCTTACCTTGTTGACATGCTTATGTTCTGTCAAGAACATCAGGGCTCTCAGTAGGTGCTGGATATGTCACATGTGATGTGGTCTGAGCTTCACTCTGCTGTCATGGAGCGCAAGTGCATCATCTATGGGCCGTATCTTATGCAGCTTATCGGACACTTATGCAACCAAGTTTCCAGATGAGGAGCTTGTCATAGACAACATGGTGTCTCATGACACTATCGAGCTGCGTCAGAAGGAGAAGTGGAGTACGTCTACTGCGGCACCTCCATTGCAGGAGACTGTCCTATCTGATGATGAGGAGGAGGATGATGATGGGCTGGAGTATGTGCCCCCATCTGAGAAGCCCTCTTGGGCGAATAAGCTCAAGGAGAAGACGAAGCGTCTGTTCTGCTTTCAGGCCAAGGGCCAGAACAAGGCTCACAAGGAGGCCAAGATGGCTCGTCATCATGACAAGGCTATTATGAGATAGGTTGGCCTTGAGGCTGCAGATGGCTCTGAGGAGCGGATCACTGATGAGTAGTCCTGGATCAGAGTGCATTGCCCCGTGGTCTAACACCTAGGAGGAGACCGGAGTTCACACTTCTCCCCGTGCTGCAAAGGTTTCTGAGGAAGAGTAGGAGGAGGAGCATGACTGGTGATGCCATGGAGACCTACTACCATTGTGTGTGTTGGCGTCCTGGACTTGGGGGCATCCAGTCCTGCCTGCCTGCGGCCCACCACGTGGCTCCATCGACGGCGTGGTGCGGTCCAGCTTCAACATCAATGCCACAAGACCCCCGCGAGGGGCCAAGCCTCGTGAGGCAGACAACAACAAGAACCCCGAAGGAGTCGGCCTTCTCAGGAGGTCTCCTGAGGGGCGGAGAGATCTATGCAGCTACCTCGTGAGGCTTAGCTGATGTGAGCCATGATGACCAAGGACAGGCGGACGCTAGGCGGGTGCAGAGCCCAAGTTTCCTCTTCGGTGCAAGGAAGGCAAGCCACAGGCGCTGAGTCTGGAGGAATCAGCCAAAGGTTTCCATTCCAGCGCAACGAGACCATGACCGCCAAGACGGCAAGACGGAGGTCATCACCGAGCCCACCGCAGCGTCACGACCAGAGGCTTTTCGCAGGCGAAGATTACTTTTGTTAGGATAGAGTATACTACTTGTCCCCTTTCAAATCATGCTGCTGTGGAATCCCTTCCAGCTCATATTTGGTAGGAGGACCAAGGCACTATATATAGGACTTAGCCACCACCATAGAGAGGGATCCATTCTGACGGAAATCAGAGCAAGTAGAGCACCACATCAGCTCAAGAACACCTCACCTCCTGAGGCTTGTTCATCCTTGTAACTGGTTCATCCATAGCCCCTCGAGGCAATCCACCACACCAAACTAGAGTAGGGTATTACACCACAACGGTGGCCCGAACTAGTATAAATCTCTGTGTCTCTGTGTTTCTGTGAGCTTTGCGCGCTAGGCTAGGGAGGATCATGAGTAGGCAGGTTGGGCAGGTTGAGATCTCCGCACGCACCCTAGTGTTCGAACCTCTCACGAGTTGCCGGACCCCGATATCCAACGTTTTGCACGCCAGGTAGGGGTGCGTTGGATCCTCTCTTCCGTCGTTCGATCCGCCTCTGCTCCGACACCTCCATGTCCGACGCGCGCAGGGCTCGCACCGAGCATCAGGCCGCAGTCGCCGCCCGCGTTGCTCAGAACTCTCCGGCGGGAAACGGTTGTGCCCGCCGCGCTCCTTATCCGGTGGCCAACGCCGCCATAGGCCCTGCCGGTCACGAGCAGCAAGCTTCCTCGCTGCACCCATCGGTGCGCCGCTACAGCCGCACCGCTACTTCGTCGCTCACCCCAGCAACCTCATCATCCCACGCACGCCGCGACGAGGTGGATGCGTAGGCCGCCCTGCTCATGGCGGGGGAGCTTCTTTTCTACCGTCCCATGGGTGACCTCTACGAGGAGTGGCTCGAGCGCATCGCTGAGCTCATCAGTGTCGCGCATGAGGGCTCCGAGGGGCCGGCTTGCTCACTGCCTCAGCAACCGCCTACAGCGGGCGACGTCACACACGGGGCTCCTCCTCCGCGTCCGGCCCGAGGCGCCATCATCGAGCCAAGCCGTATGGCTGCATGGCGCAACCTGCAGCGCCCGACGCCGGCTCCAGATGACGTGAGCTGCCAGGTGGTGCAAAGCCCCCAAGAGGAGCGCACGTGCTTCCAGCACCCCAGCACCAGGCTCACGAGCCGCCACAGGAGGTGGCAGTGCGCGTGCATCAAGACTACATTCCACCCCCTCGACGACCTCCTATGGCCACGGCAGGATGCCGTGCATTCACTACAGAGCTCCACAACGTCGTATGGCCGAGCAAGTTCAAGCCTGACCTGCCTCCATGCTACGACGGCACCGCAGACCCCGCCGAGTTCCTACAACTCTACAATCTGAGCATCGACGCGGCCAACAGCAATGAGAAGATCATGGCAAACTGGTTCCCGATGGCCCTTAAGGATGGCGCACGTTCTTGGCTCCTGAATCTGACTGAGGGGTTGGTTTCTTCCTGGGAGGAGATGCGCGGCCGCTTCATCGCCAACTTCCAGGGCACACGCGACCGTCCGCCGGCCGGGGGCAACTTGCGCCGCGTCAAGCAGAAACCTGGGGAGACCATGCATAAATACATCTAGCGCTTCAATAACGTCCGCCTCAAGATTCGAGGTGTCTGACGAGGCCATCATCTCTGTGTTCACCGATGGCGTCCGTGACGTCAAGATGAAGGAGGAGCTCGCCATCCACGAGGACCTCTGCACTACTCCGGAGATGTTCAACATGGAGAACAAGTGTGCGAGGGCTGAGGAGGGATGACTCTCCCTCCTCGAGCTCCTTGATGCTGATCTAGAAGACAAGAAGACCAAGACCAAGTACACGAAGCACAAGGGGCAAGCAGTGCTTGCGGCAGAGCCAGAAACCAAGCGTGGCTACGACCACCCCGACTCATCCAAGGGCAAGCGGACGTTCTGCACCTTCCACAACGTCTATAGCCACAACACCAGTGACTGCCAGGAGCTCAGGGCTCTCCGCGAAGGCCACCTCGGTCGATGCCCCGAGCGCAATGATTGGGGCTATGGTCGCGGAGGTGGCCGAGGCAGAGGCCGCTAGGACGGACGCGACCGTCATCAGCAGTGGCGCGAATAGCCTCGTGAGGATCGCTGGCATGATGAGCCTCGCAAGGGCAACTGGAGGGAGCAACCGCCTGAGGACCACCCTCAGGGCAACGCAGCCTTGCCTCCTCTGCCTCCACCGCCAAGAAGGAACAAAGATCACCAATGGGACGAGGGGGCTGGGGGCTTCCAGGAGCCGGGAGCCATCGCCTGCATCTTGGGCGGCTCACAAGCCCCAGCTTCCCACCACGTCTTTAAGCCGTTTGTACGCGAGGTCAATGTAGAACTCCCCAAGCTTGAGGCAACTCACCCGCTCAAGTGGTCCAAGTGCGCCATCACCTTCGACTCCACAGACAGGCTCAAGTGCGCGGCCACCACTGGCACGCTCCCCATGCTCTCCTCCCCCGTCATCAGCAACATAACCGTCATGAAGACTCTCATTGATGGAAGAGCAGGGTCCAACATTCTCTCCATCCAGACGTTCGACAGACTCCAGGTGCCATACTACTAGTTGCACGCCACCAAGCCATTCTCAGGAGTGACCGATGGATCAACGCACCTGATCAGGCAGGTTCGCCTCCCAGTCACCTTCGGCGAGCGCAACAACTACCGCACAGAGCTCATTGACTTCGACGTCGCTGACATCCGCCTGCCCTACAACGCCATCCTTGGGTACCCAACACTGGCCGAGTTCATGGCGGCCACGCACCA
>NW_025234200.1:0-7289 GCF_018294505.1 Triticum aestivum | reverse complement strand
GCCGCCTCGCTCACCGTAGTTGCCGCTACCAGCCACCCCAGCCGCAGTCGCATCCACCGCTCAACGCGCCGCGTCGCGGCCGTTCCAACGAGACCAGCCGCGCGTCGTCCCAACGCCAGAGTTGGCCGGACGAGCAACCTCGCCGTGCCCTGTTTACGCCGGCGGCTAAACACCGATTAGAGGTGATGTGGAACATTAGGTTAGGTGCTAATCACTCGGTTAATTAACACCTAGTGTATGACATGTGGGACCGTTGCTGCTAAAAACATGCGTTAAATTAAATAACTTGCTGTTAACTCTTTATCTCACAAACATGTGGGCCTCAGTGTCAGGTTTGACCTGGACCGGCCCCTGTTGACTTGCTGACGTCACACTGAGGTCATGCTAACGCAGTTAATCATTTGCTGGATTAAAAATAATCCAGGACATGCCAGAAAATAGTTAAAACTTCTAAAATTCATAGAAATTCAACCATAACTCCAAATGAAATAATTTATATATGAAAAATGATCAGAAAAATCCAATCTATCCATCTGTACCATTTTCATGCATGTTAGAACAACTTATGGCTGCTGTTTAGGACAAATCATATAAATGAAATTTGATTAATAACATTTGGAGTTTGATTTTGAACCTAGGGTTCAAACCAACTCCATTTAACTTGCTGCTAGTTGCATTAGCTCAAACCACAACATATTTCCATGTCATAATCATGCATCATATTGTGCATTGCATTGATTGTGTTCTTCCTTGTTTGCCGGTGTTTCTCCCCTCTCGATAGACGTGGTTCCGATGATGAGATCGATGACACCGATGAAGAGCTATACTATCTTCAGAAGTGCCAGGCAAGCAAAACCCCCTTGTTCATTCCGATACAATCCCACTCTCTCGGTCCTGCTCTCCTTTACTGCATTAGGACAACAATGATTCAACTGTTACATGATGCGGTAGCTGAACCCCTTTCCTCTGCATGACCTGTCATTGCCACAATAAATAGATGAAACTCACTAGCACGAGTAGGTGTTGTTTGAGCCATGATGTGCCTACTCATTTATGCTTGTCTGTCATGCCTGCTACAGCTTAGAGTTGAGTCAAGTTTGATTCATCGGGGATGAACTGGAGGTGTGTGAACATGTCCTACTATGAGTGAGCTAAGTGTGTGAACACAATTTGGTAAAGGTAGCGGTGAGAGGCCATATAGGAGTACATGGTGGGTTGTCTCATTGAAGTCGTCCTCAGGAACTGAATTTTGTGTTTGTGATCCATGAACAACTACTACCACGCATTAGAATGCTTAAGTGCCCCTCTCGACTTATTAATCAAGTCGATCTCTGTCTAGGAGTTGCAACTAGTTTATGGTGTTTGTAGGTAGTGCTAGTAGTCTACCAAGTGGCACCCGATATAGGTGGGCTTGGGACAAACTAGGTGCAGTGGCACAGTGTACCAAGTGGCACCTGGATGGTGGGCTTGGGAACCCTGCTCACATCGTTTGGGGCCGTGAGTGACACCCCGGCCAGATCTCCTTGCGGATGGAACCCGAATAGGCGATAAACCTGGACTAGAGACTTGTGTGGTTAGTCAGGCCGTGGCCGACTCCCTCGCCAGGCTTCCGCTTGAAGGTTGCCGAGATACACAACGTGTACATGGTGGTAAGTGACGAGAGCGTGTGTGAAGAAGTACACCCCTGCAGGGTTAACATCATCTATTCGAATAGCCGTGTCCGCGGTAAAGGACTTCTGGGTTGGCTGTACAGTTCATAGACAAGTGAAAGTGGATACTCTATAATACGCAAGATAAGCGTGAGTGCTATGGATGGCGTTCTCGTAGGGAGACGGGAGCAGGTCCATAGTGGTGTATTGATATGGTGAATATGTGGACTCGTGTGCGCCACCTCAAAAGAGTTACTTGCAGTCATAGTTCAGGATAGCCACTGAGTCAAGCTGGCTTGCTGCAGTCAAACTCCACCACCCCCCTTTATTGATAATGATGCATATGTAGATAGTTCTGATGTAAGTCTTGCTGGGTACATTTGTACTCACGTTTGCCTATTTTATGTTTTACAGAGAGACTTCATTCTCACTAGTAGTTCCACGTGGAATTCAACGTTTAGCTTGTTACCTCAGCTACGATCTTGGGCCCTCGGCAGGATCTGGTAGATAGTCAGGCTTCTCAGCCTTTTTCATTTATAGTTGTCTATACACAGACATGTTAAGCTTTCGCGTGTGCTTTGACTTGTATTCTCTGAATGTTGGGTCATGAGACCCATGTTTGTAATATCTCGCTCCTTGGAGCCTATTGAATAAATACTTGAGTCGTAGAGTCATGTTGTGATGCCATGTTGTATTTGCACATATCGAGCATATTGTGTGTGTGTTATTGAAATGCTTGGTATGTGTGGGATCTGACAACCTAGTTGTTTATCCTTGGTAGCCTCTCTTACCGGGAAATGTTTCCTAGTGCTTCCACTGAGCCATGGTAGCTTGCTACTGCTCCAGAACACTTAGGCTAGCCAGCATGTGTCCTTCTTCGTTCCTGTGTCTGTCCCTTCGGGGAAATGTCACGTGGTGTCTACCGGAGTCCTGTTAGCCTGCTACAGCCCGGTTTATCGGAGTCCTGCTGGCCCAGTTGCGACAGCCCGGATTCACTCGCTGATGACCGACACGTTCGTCGTTGGGTCATGTATGCATGTCCCTGTAAGTTAGTGCCACTTTGGGTTCACGACTAGCCATGTCAGCCCGGGCTCCTTGTCATATGGATGCTAGCGACACTATCATATACATGTGCCAAAAGGCGCAAACGGTCCCGGGCCTGGTAAGGCAACACCCGTGGGAATACCGTGCGTGAGGCCGCAAAGTGATATGAGGTGTTACATGCTAGATCGGTGTGGCATTGAGTCGGGGTCCTGACAGGCGTCCATTGTAGAGCAAGTTTCTGAAGTCCATCTACCACGATGTCTTTAAGCAAAATAAGAACTTGTATGTGAAGGTCAAGTCTGTCGATCTCACTCACATGGAGAAGTACCTTCCTTACTTTGGGAATGCTCTGCAGAGGTGTGAGGAGTTGGACATCAAGAGGATCATTACTTTCAACAAAGACTTTGATGCCGAGCTCGTGGCCCAGTTCTTTGCCACCGTTCACTTTGGGCATGATCAGGCCCGTACTTTGTCGTGGATGACCAATGGTCGCCGTCTGTCCGCACCATGGAAGGACTTCATGGTCAGCTTGTCATACAATGATGAGGGTGCCCAGACCCCACTTGGGTTTTGCCCTCATAAGGAGATTGCCGCTACTCACAAGGAAAAGCTTTGGCCCTATTCTACCAAGAAGGTGTCTGAAACTGGGAAGGTTACTTATGAGCTCTGGCCCTTCCTAGACATCATGCATCGGATCTTCTGGAACATCATGTTCCCTCGGATTGGCAACTTGGATCACGTGCACTCTTACCTTGTTGACATGCTTATGTTCTGTCAAGAACATCAGGGCTCTCAGTAGGTGCTGGATATGTCACATGTGATGTGGTCTGAGCTTCACTCTGCTGTCATGGAGCGCAAGTGCATCATCTATGGGCCGTATCTTATGCAGCTTATCGGACACTTATGCAACCAAGTTTCCAGATGAGGAGCTTGTCATAGACAACATGGTGTCTCATGACACTATCGAGCTGCGTCAGAAGGAGAAGTGGAGTACGTCTACTGCGGCACCTCCATTGCAGGAGACTGTCCTATCTGATGATGAGGAGGAGGATGATGATGGGCTGGAGTATGTGCCCCCATCTGAGAAGCCCTCTTGGGCGAATAAGCTCAAGGAGAAGACGAAGCGTCTGTTCTGCTTTCAGGCCAAGGGCCAGAACAAGGCTCACAAGGAGGCCAAGATGGCTCGTCATCATGACAAGGCTATTATGAGATAGGTTGGCCTTGAGGCTGCAGATGGCTCTGAGGAGCGGATCACTGATGAGTAGTCCTGGATCAGAGTGCATTGCCCCGTGGTCTAACACCTAGGAGGAGACCGGAGTTCACACTTCTCCCCGTGCTGCAAAGGTTTCTGAGGAAGAGTAGGAGGAGGAGCATGACTGGTGATGCCATGGAGACCTACTACCATTGTGTGTGTTGGCGTCCTGGACTTGGGGGCATCCAGTCCTGCCTGCCTGCGGCCCACCACGTGGCTCCATCGACGGCGTGGTGCGGTCCAGCTTCAACATCAATGCCACAAGACCCCCGCGAGGGGCCAAGCCTCGTGAGGCAGACAACAACAAGAACCCCGAAGGAGTCGGCCTTCTCAGGAGGTCTCCTGAGGGGCGGAGAGATCTATGCAGCTACCTCGTGAGGCTTAGCTGATGTGAGCCATGATGACCAAGGACAGGCGGACGCTAGGCGGGTGCAGAGCCCAAGTTTCCTCTTCGGTGCAAGGAAGGCAAGCCACAGGCGCTGAGTCTGGAGGAATCAGCCAAAGGTTTCCATTCCAGCGCAACGAGACCATGACCGCCAAGACGGCAAGACGGAGGTCATCACCGAGCCCACCGCAGCGTCACGACCAGAGGCTTTTCGCAGGCGAAGATTACTTTTGTTAGGATAGAGTATACTACTTGTCCCCTTTCAAATCATGCTGCTGTGGAATCCCTTCCAGCTCATATTTGGTAGGAGGACCAAGGCACTATATATAGGACTTAGCCACCACCATAGAGAGGGATCCATTCTGACGGAAATCAGAGCAAGTAGAGCACCACATCAGCTCAAGAACACCTCACCTCCTGAGGCTTGTTCATCCTTGTAACTGGTTCATCCATAGCCCCTCGAGGCAATCCACCACACCAAACTAGAGTAGGGTATTACACCACAACGGTGGCCCGAACTAGTATAAATCTCTGTGTCTCTGTGTTTCTGTGAGCTTTGCGCGCTAGGCTAGGGAGGATCATGAGTAGGCAGGTTGGGCAGGTTGAGATCTCCGCACGCACCCTAGTGTTCGAACCTCTCACGAGTTGCCGGACCCCGATATCCAACGTTTTGCACGCCAGGTAGGGGTGCGTTGGATCCTCTCTTCCGTCGTTCGATCCGCCTCTGCTCCGACACCTCCATGTCCGACGCGCGCAGGGCTCGCACCGAGCATCAGGCCGCAGTCGCCGCCCGCGTTGCTCAGAACTCTCCGGCGGGAAACGGTTGTGCCCGCCGCGCTCCTTATCCGGTGGCCAACGCCGCCATAGGCCCTGCCGGTCACGAGCAGCAAGCTTCCTCGCTGCACCCATCGGTGCGCCGCTACAGCCGCACCGCTACTTCGTCGCTCACCCCAGCAACCTCATCATCCCACGCACGCCGCGACGAGGTGGATGCGTAGGCCGCCCTGCTCATGGCGGGGGAGCTTCTTTTCTACCGTCCCATGGGTGACCTCTACGAGGAGTGGCTCGAGCGCATCGCTGAGCTCATCAGTGTCGCGCATGAGGGCTCCGAGGGGCCGGCTTGCTCACTGCCTCAGCAACCGCCTACAGCGGGCGACGTCACACACGGGGCTCCTCCTCCGCGTCCGGCCCGAGGCGCCATCATCGAGCCAAGCCGTATGGCTGCATGGCGCAACCTGCAGCGCCCGACGCCGGCTCCAGATGACGTGAGCTGCCAGGTGGTGCAAAGCCCCCAAGAGGAGCGCACGTGCTTCCAGCACCCCAGCACCAGGCTCACGAGCCGCCACAGGAGGTGGCAGTGCGCGTGCATCAAGACTACATTCCACCCCCTCGACGACCTCCTATGGCCACGGCAGGATGCCGTGCATTCACTACAGAGCTCCACAACGTCGTATGGCCGAGCAAGTTCAAGCCTGACCTGCCTCCATGCTACGACGGCACCGCAGACCCCGCCGAGTTCCTACAACTCTACAATCTGAGCATCGACGCGGCCAACAGCAATGAGAAGATCATGGCAAACTGGTTCCCGATGGCCCTTAAGGATGGCGCACGTTCTTGGCTCCTGAATCTGACTGAGGGGTTGGTTTCTTCCTGGGAGGAGATGCGCGGCCGCTTCATCGCCAACTTCCAGGGCACACGCGACCGTCCGCCGGCCGGGGGCAACTTGCGCCGCGTCAAGCAGAAACCTGGGGAGACCATGCATAAATACATCTAGCGCTTCAATAACGTCCGCCTCAAGATTCGAGGTGTCTGACGAGGCCATCATCTCTGTGTTCACCGATGGCGTCCGTGACGTCAAGATGAAGGAGGAGCTCGCCATCCACGAGGACCTCTGCACTACTCCGGAGATGTTCAACATGGAGAACAAGTGTGCGAGGGCTGAGGAGGGATGACTCTCCCTCCTCGAGCTCCTTGATGCTGATCTAGAAGACAAGAAGACCAAGACCAAGTACACGAAGCACAAGGGGCAAGCAGTGCTTGCGGCAGAGCCAGAAACCAAGCGTGGCTACGACCACCCCGACTCATCCAAGGGCAAGCGGACGTTCTGCACCTTCCACAACGTCTATAGCCACAACACCAGTGACTGCCAGGAGCTCAGGGCTCTCCGCGAAGGCCACCTCGGTCGATGCCCCGAGCGCAATGATTGGGGCTATGGTCGCGGAGGTGGCCGAGGCAGAGGCCGCTAGGACGGACGCGACCGTCATCAGCAGTGGCGCGAATAGCCTCGTGAGGATCGCTGGCATGATGAGCCTCGCAAGGGCAACTGGAGGGAGCAACCGCCTGAGGACCACCCTCAGGGCAACGCAGCCTTGCCTCCTCTGCCTCCACCGCCAAGAAGGAACAAAGATCACCAATGGGACGAGGGGGCTGGGGGCTTCCAGGAGCCGGGAGCCATCGCCTGCATCTTGGGCGGCTCACAAGCCCCAGCTTCCCACCACGTCTTTAAGCCGTTTGTACGCGAGGTCAATGTAGAACTCCCCAAGCTTGAGGCAACTCACCCGCTCAAGTGGTCCAAGTGCGCCATCACCTTCGACTCCACAGACAGGCTCAAGTGCGCGGCCACCACTGGCACGCTCCCCATGCTCTCCTCCCCCGTCATCAGCAACATAACCGTCATGAAGACTCTCATTGATGGAAGAGCAGGGTCCAACATTCTCTCCATCCAGACGTTCGACAGACTCCAGGTGCCATACTACTAGTTGCACGCCACCAAGCCATTCTCAGGAGTGACCGATGGATCAACGCACCTGATCAGGCAGGTTCGCCTCCCAGTCACCTTCGGCGAGCGCAACAACTACCGCACAGAGCTCATTGACTTCGACGTCGCTGACATCCGCCTGCCCTACAACGCCATCCTTGGGTACCCAACACTGGCCGAGTTCATGGCGGCCACGCACCA
>NW_025234199.1:0-7289 GCF_018294505.1 Triticum aestivum | reverse complement strand
ACACAATGCAAAGGTTTTCCAATTTTTTGAATTTTTTAAATTTTTTATGCCTGTTTCAAAATGCGGTCAAAACGGCGGGCTTGACTGTTCCTAGCTAGTGGTTGAATCTTGAAATTTTTTTGGTGTTTCTCTGATTAAATAGATACTTATGTACCTAGAAATGATTTTTGGAAAAAATAAATAGCAAACTATGAGCCAACTATAGTTCAAATTTGGCCTGCTTCCAACTAAATCGGCGGGAATTTGTCTTTTTCACCAGAGGTGGATCAAAATTTTTGACACCCAACCATTTTGTCAATTGTGCATTAAATATGGCCTAGTATTTTAGAAAAATGATTTGGTCCAATTTTACAACAAATATATTATAGGTCCTTCACAAAAAACTCATTTCAGGCACTCGGAAAATGGAAAATGAAGTTACCGTGCAAAAAAAAATGAAAACTCCCTTAGGCAACATTGTTTGGAATTCGAAGATGCACCCTTGTGCACAATATGAGATCATCTGAAGAAACTATGCCATGAATGTGGCCATAAGATTGATCATTTGGCTTGAAAGCCTTGAATCTTCATGCATGATAGCTCATTTCTGAGAACACTTTTGTAAAATAACTGTCGTATTAGAAGTTTAGTATTTTTCCTGGAAACTTGGTCACATATAATGACACAATGCGAAGGTTTTCCAATTTTATGAATTTTTTTGAATTTTTTATGCCCATTTCAAAATGCGGTCAAAACGGCGGGCTTGACCGTTCCTAGCTAGTGGTTGAATCTTGGAATTTTTTTAGTGTTTCTCTAATTAAATAGATACCTATGTACCTAGAAATGATTTTGGGAAAACATAAAGAGCAAACTATAAGGCAGCTGCAGTTCAAATTTGACCCGTTTCTAGCTGAATCGACGAAAATTTGTCTTTTTCACCAGAGGTGGATCAAAACTTTTTACACCTAACCATTTAGTCAATTGTGCACTAAATATGTCCTAGTGTTTTAGAAAATTGCTTTGGTCCAATTTTACAACAAATATTTGGTAAGTTCTTCACAAAAAAACTATTTTTGCCACAAGAAAAATGATTAAAAATATCTAGAAAGATAAAAAATGCATGCAAATCGGTGATCATCCATAAAATGGGGTCTAACTTGTGTGAGAAAATTAGTTGTACTGTTTTGCAAAATATTTTGATAGTTACTTCACAAAATTCCCCTAGTTTTAGTACGTAGAAACTATTTTAAATCACAAAATTTCTGAACCAATCAGGGCTCTTCTCACGGATCACCCCACAATAGCTTATCTGAACCATCCGTATCCGAAGGATCCAACGTCTATCATTCACCTCTCAGGTCATAGCAACCCAACCCAAACCCTAGCAGCAACCCAATCCCCCTCTCCCCGAGAACACACCAGCCGCCGCCTGTCTCTCCCCGATCCAGATCTCTCCGTCGCTGCCCGAACCCAATCCCCTCCAGCCCTCGCCGCCACCCGCCCATTCTAGACCGCCGCCGCCTCCCCATCAGCTCCACCGGCGAGCCCTTCCTCACCGCATCCCCACCCCCGCGCCCATCCATGGCCACCCCCGCGCCCATCTATGGCCACCCCCGCGCCGGCAGGGACGGGGTACTCGCAGGCGAGCTTCTATAGCTCGCAGGGGTCTTCATGCACCGTCGTGTCAAGCCCCCTGCTCCGCCGCCTCCTCGCCTACCCAGCCCTCCGCACCGACGTGATCTCTGGCCCGGCCGCGCCCCCCGATGTGCCTGCGGCCGTGGGCCCCCAGCTACCGTCGACGTACACGGGCCTCTGCGCGAGGTCCATGGCCACCTTCACCCACACGTGATCTCGCGAGATCCGTCACAGTTGTTGTCCAAGTAGGCCCTTCCCCTCCTTCCTCGCCCAGATCCACCCGCTCCTCCTCACCTTCTCCTCCTTTCCGTCCCTTTGTTGTAGGTCATCATGGTGTGGAGATGGCGATGACGGCAGGAGGGTGCCAACCTTGCCCTGCTCGATATGGATGAGGGTTGCACCTAGCTTCGGCCCTGCTCTGCTCGAGGAGGAGGGGCAGGAAGAGAGGTTTCGTTCCATCGAGGTAAACTGGTAATCCTACTTGGTCTATTCATGCTTGCCTGATCATTTTACTTGTTTGACTTCTGCAGTTCTTGTGATGATGAACAAATGTCACTTTGTAGGATCTTGATTGTTTGTCTATCAAAACAGAATGTGGCAGATAGCTAGCCCGTCGTAGGGAAATGCTAGTTTAGCACAAACTGCATAGTGCATATCTTCTCTGAAATTTAAGAGGCATAATGTCAGTGGATCAACATTTCCGTCGCATACATTGCAATCATTCTATTAGGCTTGCCTGGCTGCTGGCGTTCTTGCTAGCATTCCTAAATGGGAGTGGCCTTGTAGGATGTTAACTGTCGAATATGAAAATGCAGGAGTTATGACTGAATTCCCAATCTAGTGGGTAGTGGTGGAATGCTAATTTCCTTATTCTCTTCAGGTGAGGTTGGGCATGTTTTGTGTTCTCCTTACCCATCTTCATGGCGATCGCTCGATCGGCGCCCGCCTCATTTGTTTCTTGTTCCTGTGTTTACTCTATTTATCTGTGTGGATGGATGCCTGATAGGCTGTAGGCTGCGGAACTAACTAAGCTACATGGCCTAACAGCTGCCGGTTTGTGTACTGCTAGGGACCTCTTGACTTGGTATTTGTTATATCCTGTTTGTTGAATGTATGGTGGTGCCAGTACAGTGGTAGTATATTCAGGTTGGTGTGTTGCTGTGAGGTTAATCCGTTCAAAAACATTATTTGAGAATTTTGTAATGCCTCCTTTGGGGTGTTGATACACTATTGCACAAGTTCTATTGTATGTGAGTTCCTTTTGTTGCTGCAAAGCATTGATACAATGTCATTTGCAGGGAGCTCACTCTCCATCTGAGTCTCGGTCATCCTGCACAGCAAGGAGCTGGACCAAGGGAGCAAGCAGCGCTGCTGGTTCCTTGAGACATGTGCAACACATTTAACTTTTAGTGCTCCAGTAATTTTGCTTAGAGTATTTAACAAGATTGAACTGTACATGTGTGGAGGAATTTTGCTTGGAGTATTTAACAAGATTCAACAAGATTTAACTTACTTTTCCAGTTAATTAAATTGACATCTTGGATTAGTTAGAAAATCATGAATTATTTGCAGAAATCCATAGAAGTATTGTACTCCAGTGTGCATTACTTACATAAACTTGCTTGCAAGCTTATTTGCTGACTTGTATATTCTGAAGCTGAAAAAGCTTAGTTTACTTCTGTTAACTTTTAGTAATATTCAGTGGAGTATTTACTGTAAATTTTGCACATCACAGTAATTTCACTTGTTGTTAACTGATGAAGCATTAGGAGTAGTTTTACTACAGTAATGCTTGAATAGGGTGAATGGAGGGTGAGGAAGTTTTACTGCAGAGTTGGATTGCACAGGGAGTAGTTAGGAGTAGTAGATGTTGATGATCATAGTCAGGAGTAGTTTTGCCTTTGGTGATCATCCAAAAATGTGATGTACTATTGTACTTTGAGTGAAAATGGAATGGTGTGATCCTGCACAACATACTTTGAGTGAATGTTGAGTACTGTATGCACTTGTGTAGTAGATGTTGAGTACTGTATGCACTGTGTTATTAAACTACACAATGCTCAACTTGTTGGCTACTTGTCGATGTTCTCCGCATAACTATAGGCTGCCATGTCTTTTCTACTTTCCTTTTCCCATTCTATAATGCTAACTTGACGGTAACCCTATAGTTTGTTGGTTGTTGCAACCCAGCAGTGGTGCTTCCATTTTAATGCATGTACTAGTGTGCTAAAACTTGCAAAAGACACAAATCTTGAGATTTCTTTATCGGCTTGTTGCTGATGCTCCTTGTGTACAATGATTGATGTTGCTCTAGTTAGTGTTGTAGAGGAAGAAAGATGATGTATTTATATTACTTGCTTCTGCTGCTTATATATAGACATGTATGTATGTTTACTTCATTTCTTCCTTGTCTCTCCAATCCCCTCCTAATGAATTTGTCTGTTCGATTTGGATTAGCAGGCTCGTCCATGGACCAGATGTTCAAGTACAGCCCCATCCACCGCATCGACCTGGAGTTAGGTATGTACTCGTCTTGTTGAACAAATGGGACAGATGCTTCATGGCCTAATGATTAATGCTAAGCGTCAATACATGGATCTGTAGCGGTCCAGATGAAGAGCGTGATTTGATTTGTTTGGGTTTGAATTGATCGTGTGTGTGCGCACGTGTGTGTGTGTGTCTCTACAGGGGAGCATGCTTAAGTTACTATTGTATTGTTCTTTTATGTCCTGCTACAGTTTGACACTATTAATTAGGCTTGCTGGACATGTCATGGTACAAGCCTTTGTCTTTTTTTAGCATCAACAAATGTTTATCTACTGTAAAGTAATCTTGGGTTCCATGTTAAAACAAACTAATGGCTATATATCTTAGTAATATTAAACAAAGCTATATGGTTGTTGATGATATATCTTAGTAATTTTAGTTTTGGATGTGTCCAATGCAAACATTACTATCAACGGTCAAGTTGATTCTAAAATGTCTCCTGAACTTCATTATTCTGTTATTTATTGTTAAATATGTTGTTAGATTTACTTCTATTTTGTTCCTAAATATTTTGTTTTGTAACGTGCAGATGCGGGGCTTTCATGTTTCTTCGTGAGCATCACTACAAATAAGTCAGAGGAAGAATAGTTCTAGCTCATTGGAGCTAGTTCTGAGAGTAATGGAGTCCTTTATGCTACTCCTATTTGTATGTGTGTTATATGACGTAGCAGAATCTGGCTCATGTGATTGTACACTTGTGGAGCTTGTTATCTGATTGTAAACTTGATGTTGATCACATTTGCATGTGTGTTATATGATGTAGCACTTTGATGGTTGATAACATTTGAAGTATTTCATGTGTTCTGTGTGCCAATTTAAATACTAGGTGTTTATTTGCGTTAAATAAAAAAATTGAAGAATATTGCCCTAACGGCTAGGACCTAGTACTAGAACCTGACAATGGGGACCCACGTGACTAGTGAACCCACTTTATGAAAAAAATGAAATTGTTGAGACAAAAAGGCCATGGCCCAAAAATAAAAAGGCTACAATGTTGGGCTTGATCCATGAAGCTGACAAAAAATTCATAGGAAAAAATATAAATGGGCTGAATTAATGGGCTTGGCCCATGTAAAACAATGAATTGGGCCAGGCTGTTTCTTGTGCCACATCAAATTGCCATGTTGGATGCCTACGTGGCCTGGGGAGGCTGCTAGTGACCAAAACAAAACAATAGGCTTATTTTGGTCATAAATGTCTACGACCTTCTCACAGAAAAGGTCAAAAATGTCAGTTTACGATAGCCAGCTTTTGATTTTCTGGTTTTGCTAACAAAAAGGTCACAAATAAAAAATTATGACCATTCAGTGACCAATAGTGGTGGTCACAAGTTGACATATTTCTTGTAGTGAACTCCTACTGGAGCTGCTAGAAAAATACCATGTGTAAGTGGAGTGCAGTGTTCTGCAGAAGCAAATGTTCAGTTGGGTGCTACCCTGTCTATTTCATCTATGCTATCCTTATACTCTACTTAAGAACATATGCTACTTTTCTTGGCTATATTCTACTTTCTTGTGTATTTTTCTATCCCTCTCTCTTCTATTAACCTGATAAGAACAGATGTTGCCTGATCTTATTTCCTATGATGCTGGTCTGAGGCCTCTCTGGGTTCTAAAGTTATTTCTGTGGCTCCAAGAACTCCTACAAATCCTGTGATGCATGACACAACATTTCTATGCACGCCTGAGGATTCCATCACTCCAATCCTTATTTGAATATAGACTTATTATTACTTAATAGTGGGTGTTCAAAAACCATTGTAAGTTTCAATGCTACTGCTTCTCATGATCAAAATACAAGACATGCTGATAACCACCTTGAACATGTTTGCTTAATTGCAATTGACTAATATAATTCAGGTGGGGAAAAATTAAAAAAAATTATGTGGGGCGGCTTGCCCCCTAGCGATTCATCAAAAAAAATAACAGGAGGGGATCCCTAACTACAAGCATGCTGATAACTAAAATCAAGCAGAAAATTAACTATATTACACAAGGCATAAGGTATACCTAACCAAGATCTATAAAAAATAGGGGGGAAATAAATAAATAAACAAAAGAGAATAAGTGATTAATAACACATACCTGAAGCCTCACCGAGTGCACCTTCAAGAAAGCAGAGAAAACCCTAACACTCACACCACCTCAAAATGAAAATCCCTACAAAAGATCTCAAAATCAACAAACAAAACTCAAAATAGATGGCTATATCTAACCCTAATTGAGTGCCCATAACATGAACTACAGAAGAAAGAGTTAAAATTATTAAACTGTGACAGTTCATTGTAAGCCAGGCTAATTGTTTGATTGCTATATATTGTTTGATTCCAAGGGAGGAGCCAACTAATTTGGATGAAAAAAACTACCGTGTACTCAGATTCTGGAAGCAGATTACAAAATGTTGGTCAATTCCAGAGGTGGTACCATTATTAAAAAATAATGTACAGTTCAGTGCAAGCCAGGCACAAATTGTTGACAGTAAAGATGCAGGGACAGGTTAATTAAGTGTTGGTGATGTTGAATCATCTAAAACACCATTAGGCATTAAAACTGTGCATGTCCAAATCAGATTATGAAATGATCACCAACATAAAAGATCACCACTTCACTCTGCCTCCTAGCTATAAGATGGCACACCAAGCAAAATCTACACAAAAACTACCACCAAATATGAAGCAGCCGAATGAACCCAGCATCCAATCAATTCACAACACAATCATATACGCCCTATTGAGCACTACTGACTGACCCCAAAACAGAGATCTTGTTCTTGCTTAGAGTGAAACACTTCACCAGGAGCCATGAGGCATCACACAGATAACCTACCATCACCATGGCAAGTCGAGAAGGAAGAGGGGAGAGGAGGTGGAGCTCACCGGGGAAGCGCAAGGAGGCCCTGTGAGAGCTTATTAGCAGCAGAGGTGGCTGGAGTTGAGGAAGACAGAAGCGACCCGAGGAAGAAGAGGTGGAGGGGGTGGAGGGGTCGAGCACCGTCATGCCCTACTTCCGCGGTTCACCGTCCCGGTGTTGAAGCAGATTCCGCCCGCCGCCTTGCATGTCGCCTCGCATGGTGGAGCTTGAGCGGAGAGGCGTCGCGGGTTTCAAGGGCTGGGAAGGCGAGGGAGGGGG
>NW_025234198.1:5088-7291 GCF_018294505.1 Triticum aestivum | reverse complement strand
GTCCCGCCTCTTCGGACATTCCACCACACCACCGCGCATGTATGAGGGCCCGGTGCGATGCTCCGGTGGCATCGCTACCCCCCCAGTGCCCCCGTCCCGCCTAACCCTGTAGCGTTTGACCACGGGATCTAGCCCTTTGACTTTGCACGGACGGGCTTTGACAAGTGGACCTCCCCACCCGGTTGTGTTAGGTCAGCCCATAGGAACACTTTGGAGCAACATCCGGGCCAGACCCACAGCAAGATCCCCTCCGTGTAGACCCCACGCGTCCGTTTCCCCCCTCCATGTGCCGACGGCAGCGTCGTCCGTGAGGAAGGGCACACCCCGGACACGCGTGCCGGGCGTTTGCAACCGCCACAACACTTCCAGACTTGTGAGAGGCCGCCTACGCAAGATTTGGCGGCATGCTAGCCCCCGGAGGCCGCCGGCCACAGCGGTAGACGCGCGAAGGGCAATTCGCGTAGAGGGAATTTTTTGGATACTTCTCCATCACCAAAAATTATGAGAAAAATACCATCATTCCTATAGCACATGTTCCCACGTCGTGCAAAAAAACTCATGATTTTATCACGCTCCGAGTATTTAATAATATTGATGCCGCATCGTTACCGCAGAACGTCTACTACCGTGTCATCGCCGTTCGTGAGGGGGGGCCACACACCGGAGACGCGTCCCGCCTCTTCGGACATGCCACCACACTCCCGCGCATGTATGAGGGCCCAGTGCGACGCTCCGGTGGCATTGCTACCCCCCCCCCTCCAGTGCCCCCGTCCCGCCTAACCTTGTAGCGTTTGACCACGGGATCTAGCCATTTGACTTTGCACAGACGGGCTTTGACCAGTGGACCTCCCCACCCGGTTGTGTTAGGTCAGCCCATAGGAACACTTTGGAGCAACATCCGGGCCAGACCCACAGCAAGATCCCGTCCGTGTAGACCCCACGCGTCCGTTTCCCCCCTCCAGGTGCCGGTGGCAGCGCCGTCCGTGAGGGGGGCACACCGCAGACACGCGTGCCGGGTGTTTGCAACTGCCACAACACTTCCAGACTTGTGAGAGGCCGCCTACGCAAGATTTGGCGGCATGCTAGCCCCCGGAGGCCGCCGGCCACAGCCATAGACGCGCGAAGGGCAATCCGCATAGAGGGAATTTTTCGGATACTTCTCCATCACCAAAAATTATGAAAAATTACGATCGTTCCTATAGCACATGTGCCCATGTCGTGCAAAAAAACTCTTGATTTTATCGCGCTCCGAGTATTTAGTAATATTGACGCCGCATCGTTACCGCAGAACGTCTACTACCGTGTCATCGCCGTCCGTGAGGGGGGGCCACGCACCGGAGACACGCCCCGCCTCTTCGGACATTCCACCACACCACCGCGCATGTATGAGGGCCCGGTGCGACGCTCCGGTGGCATTGCTACCCCCAGTGCCCCCGTCCCGCCTAACCCAGTAGCGCTTGACCACGGGATCTAGCCCTTTGACTTTGCACGGACGGGCTTTGACCAGTGGACCTCCCCACCCGGTTGTGTGAGGTCAGCCCATAGGAACACTTTGGAGCAACATCCGGGCCAGACCCACAGCAAGATCCCCTCCGTGTAGACCCCACGCGTCCGTTTCCCCCCTCCAGGTGCCGGCGGCGGCGCCATCTGTGAGGGGGGCACACCCCAGACACGCGTGCCAGGCGTTTGCAACCGCCACAACAATTACAGACTTGTGAGAGGCCGCCTATGCAAGATTTGGCAGCATGCTAGCCCCCGGAGGCCGCCGGCCACAGCCGTAGACGCGCGAAGGGCAATCAACGTAGAGGGAATTTTTCGGATACTTCTCCATCACCAAAAATTATGAAAAATACCATCGTTCCTATAACACATGTGCCCACGTCGTGCAAAAAAACCCATGATTTTATCGCGCTCCGAGTATTTACTAATATTGACGCTTCATCGTTACCGCAGAACGTCTACTACCGTGTCATCGCCGTCCGTGAGGGGGGGCCACGCACCGGAGACGCGCCCCGCCTCTTCGGACATTCCACCACACCACCGCGCATGTATGAGGGCCCGGTGCGACGCTCCGGTGGCATTGCTACCCCCCCAGTGCCACCGTCCCGCCTAACCCTGTAGCGTTTGACCACGGGATCTAGCCATTTGACTTTGCACGGACGGGCTTTGACCAGTGGACCTCCCCACCCGGTTGTGTTAGGTC
>NW_025234198.1:0-3727 GCF_018294505.1 Triticum aestivum | reverse complement strand
TGTAGACCCCACGCGTCCGTTTCCCCCCTCCATGTGCCGGCGGTGGCACCGTCCG
Organism: Triticum aestivum; assembly: GCF_018294505.1. NCBI lineage: Eukaryota > Viridiplantae > Streptophyta > Magnoliopsida > Poales > Poaceae > Triticum > Triticum aestivum. The sequence goes on along the minus strand of NW_025234198.1, from coordinate 3,672 downwards.
TGAGGGGGGCACACCCCGGACACGCGTGCTGGGCGTTTGCAACCGCCACAACACTTCCAGACTTGTGAGAGGCCGCCTACGCAAGATTTGGTGGCATGCTAGCCCCCGGAGGCCGCCGGCCACAGCCGTAGACGCGCGAAGGGCAATCCGCGTAGAGGGAATTTTTCAGATACTTCTCCATCACCAAAAATTATGAAAAAATACCATCGTTCCTATAGCACATGTGCCCACGTCGTGCAAAAAAACTCATGATTTTATCGCCTCCGAGTATTTAGTAATATTGACGCCACATCGTTACCGCAGAACATCTACTACCGTGTCATCGCCGTCCGTGAGGGGGGCCCACGCACCGGAGACGCGTCCCAGCTTTTCGGACATGCCACCACACCACCGCGCATGTATGAGGGCCCGATGCGACGCTCCGGTGGCATTGCTACCCCCCCACCCCCAGTGCCCCCGTCCCGCCTAACCCTGTAGCGTTTGACCAAGGGATCTAGCCCTTTGACTTTGCACGGAAGGGCTTTGCCCAGTGGACCTCCCCACCCGGTTGTGTTAGGTCAGCCCATAGGAACACTTTGGAGCAACATCCGGGCCAGACCCATAGCAAGATCCCCTCCGTGTAGACCCCACGCGTCCGTTTCCCCCCTCTAGGTGCCAGCGGTAGCGCCGTCCGTGAGGGGGGGCACATCCCGGACACATGTGCCGGGCGTTTGCAACTGCCACAACACTTCCAGACTTGTGAGAGGCCGCCTACGCAAGATTTGGCGGCATGCTAGCCCCCGGAGGCCGCCGGCCACAGCCGTAGACGCGCGAAGGGCAATCCGCGTAGAGGGAATTTGTCACATCCCTAGCTTATGGTGCTGACTAGTGTTTGCATCATGTTAAATTTTTTGAAACTTGAACTGAGGAAATTCGAAGCCTCAGTACCCTAAATAAAAGAAGGGCAAAAACCCTAAAATCTCATTCATTGTTCAAAAATGCTCTTCTTAGATGTTTAATATTTTTGGCAAGGGTTTTGATCCAAACCAAAAATAATGAACATTTTAAAAGGATTCATTTTTGGGACTTTGAATTTAAATCATTAGCTATTTGAATTTGAATTATATTCATATAATTAGAATATAATTTCAAATACCCCTGAAATATTTTATGAGCTTTTGGAAAAGTCCATCTAGCGAAACAAAAATATTCAGAGGAGTTTTTGGCATTGTTTGAATTATTTTAAATTCAAAACAGTGGCAAAACAAAATTAAAAAAATAAAACAGAACAGAAAAATAAAAAAAGAGCAGAAGACCTACCTGTTGCTTACCTGGACCTACCTGGCGGCCCAGCTGCGGCCCAGCACTGCTGGCCCAGCCCAGCAGTCGCCCCCATCGTCTTCAACCTCCTGCGAGTAGGCAGGAGGGCGTGTGGTCGCCGCGCGTGGGCACACGCGCGCCACCTCCTGCTTCACACCGCTGCCCCGACGCGTCTGGACGACGCCACGCACCCCTTCTGGAACTCGTCGCTCACTCTCTTGTCCCCATCCTCTTCTCCGCTCTCTCTCCCTCTCTGCCCGAGCGGAGCTCGTCGCCACCGACGCCATTCGCCGTGGCCACAGCCACCCCCTCGCTCCCTCTCCGCATCCCTGAGCTTCGTCCCGACCCCGTGGAGCTATACACCCGACGCACGTGACCAGAGGAGGCCCCAGTCGACCGGAGCGTCGTCGTCTTCATCTCCGGTGCCCGGAGATCGCCGCCGTCAATTCGCCGTCGCAGAAGCTTCCCCGAGCTCGCCGATCCCTCCGTTCGATCCACTGTGAGCCCCGCCGCCTCTTCCCCTCCTCCTAGAGCTTGTTCCCGCCCTCTAGCCGCCTCTTCCGCCGTGCCCGAATCTCGCTGCCGCCGTGCCATGTCGCTGCCGCGGCCAGAGCTAGCTCCGCCCGTTTTTGAGCGTGTTTCCGTTCTCACCGTGCTCCTAGGAGCTGAACGCATGCACCAGCTCCTCCTGCCGTGCTCCCTAACACCGACCCCGAGCTCGCCCGAGCTCCGGCCGCCGCCGAGGTCGACGCCGTGCTCAACTCCGGCCACCTCGCGGCATCCCGTCCGTTCCTTTGGATGCGGACGAGCAAGAGCTCCTCCCTAGTGCCCCCCAGCGCGCCAAACCACCGCTCGTAGCGCCAAACCCGCCACCACCCAAACTCCACTACCGCCGCGAGCTCCGTTCCGGCGAGCCTCGGCGTTCCCGCAGCCTCCCACCTACCCCATCAGATGCGGGAGAGCCCGGGCTACGCCCCGGTGCCCTCAGCCGCCGCCTCCATCGCCTTCAGCGCAAGTCCGGCGCGTTGCCGCCGCCATTTTGGTCGCCGGCGTCCAACTCCGGTGGCTGGTGACGTGGCGATGTCATTAAACGCTAATGACACACTAACCAACCCCCTAGGCCACTAACTAATGGGCCCCACGCCCTAATTAACACAAATTACATCTTCTGTTTAATTTAACTAACCCCGGTGGGCCCACGCGACAGTGTTGACTACGCTGACGTGGCCGTTGACTTGGTCCCACCTGTCAGTGAGCTAAGCAGCCCTGTGACACTGACGTGTGGCCCCCACACGTCAGGTTTGACCCGGACCAGCCCCTGTTGACCTGCTGACGTCATGCCAACGTCATGCTGACGCAGTAATGTTTTCTAGATTTAATTTAATTCTGAAATTCCAGAAAATGATCTAAGCTTCTAAAATTCATAGAAATTCAACCGTAACTCCAAATGAAATAAATTATATATGAAAAATGATCAGAAAATCCAATCTATCCATCTGTACTATTTTCATCCATGTTAGAACAACTTATAGCTGCTGTTTAGCACAAACCATATTAATGGCATTTAAACTCTCACATATGGAGTTTGAATTTGAACCTAGTGTTCAAACCAACCCCATTTAACCTGTTGCTAGGTGCATTAGCCCCAAACACATTCATATTGCCATGTCATAGCATGCATCATATTGTGCATTGCATTGATTGTGTTCTTCCTTGTTTGCCGGTATTTGTCCCCTCTCGATAGACGTGGTTCGACGATGAGTTCGATGACACCGATGAAGAGCTATGCTATCTTCAGAAGTGCCAGGCAAGCAAAACCCCCTTGTTCATTCCGATAAAATCCCACTCTCTCGCTCCTGCTCTCTTTTACTGCATTAGGACAACAATGACATATTTGTTACTTGCTGCGGTAGCTGAACCCCTTTATCCTTTGCATGACCTGTCATTGCCACAGTAAATAGATGAAACCCACTAGCATGAGTAGGAGTTGTTTGAGCCCTGTTGTGCCTACTCATTCATGCTTGTTTGCCATGCCTGCTACTGCTTAGAGTTGAGTCAGGTCTGATTCATCGGGGATGAATCAGAGGTGTGTGAACATGTCCTACCATTGAGAGCTAAGTGTGTGAACACGATTTGGTAAAGGTAGCGGTGAGAGGCCATGTAGGAGTACATGGTGGGTTGTCTCATTGCAGCCATCCTCAGGAACTGAGTTCTGTGTTTGTGATCCATGACCAGCTACTACCACACATTGGAACGCTTAAGTGCCCCTCTCGACTTATTAATCAACATGATCTCTGTCCAGGAGTTGCAACTAGTTTCTGGTGTTTGTAGGTAGTGTTAGTAGTCTACCAAGTGGCACCCTGTACAGGTGGG
>NW_025234197.1:0-7293 GCF_018294505.1 Triticum aestivum | reverse complement strand
ACGTGGCGGCGATGCAGGGCTTCCGGGGAGCTGTGGAGTGGTGGGGAGGAAGAGGGGGTCGTGGCGGAGCTTCTGAGCTAGTCGGGGAAGCGAGGGGTGGCCGGAGACGGCTGCTGTGGCGAACGGCAGCGACGGTGGTGTTCGGCCGTGAGAGAGAGAGAGCGAGGGAGAGGAGGGGAGAGCCGGGGCGAGTGAGAGAGAGCAGGGGGGAGGCGTGGCGTCGTCCAGGGGCATCGAGGCGAGGAGGGGAGGGCAGGCAGGCAGGGAGAGAGGTGGCGTGGAGCGGTGGCGCGCGCGCGCGCCGGCCACACTCCCCTCCCTCTGTCGGGACGAAGACGACAGAGGAGGGAGGTGGGCTGGGCCGGCTGCTGGCTGGGCCAGCCAGCTGGCTGGGCCGCACAGGGAGGAGCCCAGGTAAGCTTCTCCCTTTTATTTTTTTTCTGTTTTCTAATTTCTGACATTTGTTTTGATTTAAATAATATATTAAATCATTTATTTAACTTATGCCAATTTTTGCAGGGGCTAGATATATTATTCCAGAGCTCCTTTATAATTGACATAATATTTGGACATATATTAATATATATAGAAATATATTTCCAATGCAGATATTTATGCATTAATTCCAAATGCCCATAATAAATGTCCATGAGCCACTAAAAATATTGGTTTGATTTTTATCTCTGTCCAATATTTCCAGAGAGCAACATGAGCATTTTCTTGGACCCTTTTGGAGAAATTTTTATTTGGGTCATTTTCAAAATGATTCTGAGGGTTTCACAGATCCCCATTTCAAGTTTCTGATGAAAGAGTAAACATGATGCAACACTCTAATGCATGACTAGCTAGGGTGTGACAACTCACCCCCACTCAAAAGAATCTCGTCCCGAGATTTGGGTTCCTCCGGGAAGAAGGCGGGATACTCGAGTCGAAGACGATCCTCCCTTTCCCAAGTTGCTTCATCCTCAGAATGGTGCGACCATTGAACCTTGAGAAACTTGATATTATGACGTCGCGTGGTACGTTCGGCTTGATCGAGGATACGAATGGGGTACTCTCGATATGTAAGATTATCTTGGAGATCAAGCGTTTCGTGGTCCACTTCACGGATAGGATCCGAGAAGCAACGCCTGAGTTGAGAAACGTGGAAGACATCGTGGACCCTGGAGAGGTGCGGAGGTAGTTCCAATTGGTAGGCAACTTCTCCTCGTTTGGCGAGAATGCGAAAAGGTCCAATGTAACGAGGAGCCAATTTGCCTTTGATACCGAAACGATGGGTTCCCTTCAGAGGGGTGACCCGAAGATAAGCCTTCTCGTCAACCTCGAAAGTCATAGCCTTATGTTTTCGGTCATATTGACTCTTTTGACGGGATTGGGCTGTTTTCAACTTTTCACGAACGATACGAACTTGTTCTTCTGCTTCCTGAATCATATCCGGGCCAAAGAATTGTCTTTCCCCGGTCTCTGACCAGTTAAGGGGTGTTCGACACCGTCGTCCATAGAGAACTTCAAAAGGGGCTTTACCCAAGCTAGATTGATAGCTGTTGTTGTAAGCGAATTCGGCAAATGAAAGGCACTTCTCCCAGTCCATTCCAAATGAGATAACAGAGGCTCGAAGCATGTCTTCTAGAATTTGGTTGACGCGTTCCACTTGACCACTCGACTGAGGGTGGAAAGCGGTGCTAAAGGAGAGACGAGTTCCCATAGCATTTTGGAAACTTTCCCAAAATCGAGAGGTGAAAAGACTTCCTCGATCCGAGTTAATTTCCAAAGGAACACCATGGAGGGACACTATTCGGGAGATGTATAAGTCTGCCAGCTGACTAGCGGTTATACTCTCACGAACAGGTAAGAAATGGGCTACTTTGGAAAGACGATCGACCACGACGAAAATAGCATTATTCCCTCTCTTGGTCCTGGGAAAACCGGTAATGAAATCCATACCAATTTTATCCCATTTCCATTCAGGAATAGCTAAGGGTTGAAGGGTGCCAGCAGGCCGTTGGTGCTCTGCTTTTACACGACGACAGACGTCGCAATTAGCAATAAACTGAGCAATTTCTCTCTTCATCCTAGTCCACCAGAACCTCTGGCGTAGGTCCTGATACATCTTAGTACTACCGGGATGAATGGTGAGAGGAGATTCATGAGCTTCCTTAAGGATTAATCGCCTTAGATTGCGCACTTTGGGAACCACTAGTCGATTCCCGAAGTATACGACTCCTTGATCATTAATGGAGAAACAATTCGCAATTCCTTTCTGAATGTTCCTCTTGATGCGGGAGATTCCCGGATCTACCTTCTGTGCTTTGATAATTTGATCCGTAAGGGTAGGTTTTTGCCACCAAGGTGGAAAGAAAACCTTGAGGTACAATGTGAAGGTTAAGCTTCCGAAATTCCTCATGGAGAAGCGGTTGACTTTGTTGTAACATCAGGTTGTTACAATAAGATTTACGACTTAGCGCATCAGCCATGACGTTGGCTTTCCCTGGGGTGTAGGTTATTCCTAAGTCGAAGTCTGTGATCAATTCAACCCAACGTCTCTGCCTGAGATTCAAATCCGGTTGGGTGAAAATGTACTTCAGACTTTGGTGATCAGTGAATATTTCGCAACGATTACCGAGGAGGTAATGTCGCCAGGTCTTAAGTGCATAGACTATGGCTGCAAGCTCTAGATCATGAGTAGGATAATTCTCCTCATGTGGGTGCAATTGCCGTGAAGCGTAAGCAATTACGTGTCGATCTTGCATGAGAATGCAACCTAGTCCTTGTCGCGAGGCGTCACAGTAGATAACAAAGTCCTTGGAGAAGTCTGGCGGTACCAGCACGGGAGCAGAGGTCAGGCGTCTTTTCAGTTCCTAAAAGCTGTGCTCACATTGTGGAGTCCATTCGAACTTTTTATCTTTCTTGAGGAGTTCGGTTAGAGGTTTAGCAACTTTGGAGAAGTTCTCGACAAAGCGACAACAATAGCTCGCTAAGCCTAGAAAACTCCGAACTTGCTTGACCGATTCAGGTGGAGTCCAATTAAGGACGGCTTGAACTCGCTCGGGGTTAACAGCAATACCTTTACCAGATATTACATGACCCAGATAGGTCACTTCTGACAACCAGAATTCACATTTCGAAAATTTGGCATAAAGGCGATGCCCTCGAAGTTTCTTCAACACTAGCCTTAAATGTTCGGCATGTTCTTCCTCGTTCTTGGAGTAGATGAGTATATCATCGAGATAAACTACGACGAATTTATCCAAATACTCCATGAAGATTGAGTTCATTAACCGAGAAAAGGTGGCTGGAGCGTTGGTTAAACCGAAGGACATGACGGTGTACTCGTATTGGCCATAACGAGTAACAAAGGCCGTTTTAGGAATGTCCCCGTTTCTGATTTTTATTTGATGGTAGCCCAACCTCAAATCCATCTTGGAGAAGACTGAGGATCCAGCGAGCTGATCGTACAGGTCGTTGATCCTGGGAAGTGGATATTTGTTCTTGATTGTGACCAAATTGACAGGTCGGTAATCTACAACCATCCGGTCCGTACCATCTTTCTTCTTGACGAAGAGGACGGGGCAAGCCCACGGAGATGAGCTAGGTCGGATGAAACCCTTTTTCAAGGACTCATCGAGTTGTTTCTTAAGCTCGGCTAGTTCTAGGGGTGCCATCTTATAGGGTCTTCTAGCAATCGGAACGGTTCCTGGAATGAGATCTATTACGAACTCAACATCCCTGTCAGGTGGAACACCTGGCAATTCCTCTGGGAAGACATCCGGGAAGTCACGGACTACCGGAACGTCCTCAAGGTCTGGCAAAGGGCTGGCGTTAAGAGAATATAATTGTCGCTTGGCTATTCGGGTCAAGACATTGACTATCTTCCCCGAAGGATGGGTGAGTTGAACAGTCCTAGAGAAGCAATCAATTTGGGCATGATGAGCTGACATCCAGTCCATACCCAGAATGATATTAATATCTGAAGATTTAAGGGCTATCAAAGATGCGAGGAAAACAAGTCTGTCGACTTGGATTTCATTTCCATAACTTACCCTAGAGGTCTGCCATCTAGAACCAGGGGTAGAAATTTCCATAGTGGATGGCAAGTCACAGAATGCAACGTTATGCAAACGAGCATAATTTTCAGATATAAAAGAATGAGAGGCTCCTGTATCGAAAAGAACAGATGCCGGGTGGCAATTAACAAGAAGCGTACCGAGAACGACGTTGGGATCCTCTTGAGCTTCTTCGGCAGAGATACAGTTGACATGGCCACGTGAAGCGGTGACCGGCTTGGCGTGGAATATTTTTCCTGTCGGCTTGCCACGGCCAACAGCTTTAGCAGATTGGTTGGGGTTGGTCTGGGGACACTCACGCATATAGTGACCAGATTCCCCACACTTGAAACAAGTCACGGAACTGGTACGTGGAGGAGCATTATTGATTGGACCCCCATAGGGCTTGGCTGGAGCAGACTGTTGAACGGGGCGAGGCGCCTGGAAAGATGGCCTCGGTGTGAACCTGGGTGGCAGGGCCGTGTTGGGCACCCACACGCGGCGCTTCTGAGGACCAGCACCGGATGAGGAACCCATGTCACGCCCATGCTTGCGTGTTGCGTCATAGTCAGTCTGACCAGTTTCAGCACTGATGGCTTTGTTGACAAGTTTCTGAAAAGATGTGCACTCATGCAGACGGAGGTCGCGGCGAAGCTCAGGACTAAGGCCCTTACGGAACCTTGCTTGCTTCTTGGCGTCAGTAGACACTTCCTCAGTTGCATATCGGGCGAGATTACCAAACTCCCTGCTATAGGCATCCACAGAAAGTCGGCCTTGGGTGAAATTGCAAAATTCTTCACGTTTACGGTCCATGAGACCCTCCGGAATGTGATGTTCACGGAAAGCCTCGCTGAACTCAGCCCAAGTAGTGACATGGCCCGCTGGGCGCATAGCTCCATAATTCTCCCACCATAGACTGGCGGGGCCTTCAAGATGATATGCAGCAAAGGTGACCTTGTCAGCCTCAGCTACTAGCGCGGAACGCAGCTTGTGAGAGATACTGCGAAGCCAGTCATCAGCGTCGAGAGGCTCGACGGAGTGGTGGAACGTGGGTGGATGCAATTTGATAAAATCACTGAGTGACACCACGTTAGCCCTCTGATGGTGTGCTGTATTCTGTTCAATACGCTCCAGCAAACGGTTGGTCTCCCGCTTGTTTCTCTCAGCTTCCATCATAACCTCTGCTAGTGAAGGAGGATGAGGCAGATTTTCATTCCTGCCCTCACTGCCTTCGGCCTGCTCTTGACAAGCAGGGTTAGCGCGCGTGTTGACCATCCTAGGTAACAAGACAATGATTTAGTCAGAACGATAAAATTCCGACATAGGATACAGAATGTAAGGAATAATTCGGAATGCAAGATGATCATCCGTATGACATGGTAAATACAGAAACTGCTTCTTTATTCCATCGTCATACACACCATACAGGGTTTAGTACAAGACCAAACAAAGTACTATTACGGTGAAAAAGGATTACATCTCATCGGAGGCATTCCAAGCTCCTATACATTATTTTTCTACACCTCCGGAAGGAGTACAAACTAGGTCATATCCCACGAGTCACGCGGGACGATAGACGACACAGCTAGTGCGAACTAGTGATACTACCACTAACTCAGACCGATCCGTAGTAGTCCTCGTAGAAGTCACCTCCATAGCCTGGAAGTTCAACATGATCATCCGAAAACAGACAGTCTCGCGGAGCTTGTGGACCATAGGGGCTAGGATGAGGCCTTGGACCAACAGACGGTGGCCTGCGGGGACCGCGAGGTGGGGTGATGCCTCCTACATCACGCCAAACCATCACGTCTGGCAGAGCAGATCTCACAGGATAGAGATCGCGCATATCTGAGAATCCAGCTTGCACCGCCGGTGCGAACCGAGTCAAAGTGGCCCAGTGGTCAGCACGGGTATTGAAGAGCTCTAACCTCAAGGCCCGATTTTCACGGTCCTTATCCTCGAGCATCTCAGCAGTGGTGCGAGTCCGTGAATCCTCCTGAGTGGAGTCAGCATAGATAGCCTGGAGATACCCTTGTGCTCCCGGAAGTGATCCTGGCATATACCGGAAATCAGAGTCCCGAAATAGACCAGATCTGACTCGCATAATGGTCATCATAGAGTAGGCGGCGTCCTGCACAGCCATCTCAATAGTAACCCCGAGTCCATAGGAGCAGTGAAGAGGCTCGGTGGATCCAGGATAAGATGGAAATATCCTGACAGTGCAGAGATACTGGCTTTGATTGAAGTCCCGGAATTGCTCTTCGACCATGTACTCAGGATACCAGCGGTATCCAGCCTCAGTCATTACCCTGACCAACTTGGCAGTATGGCCGGGTACATCTAGGCATCGAGTCAGGCGAACCACTTGATTGAGGTCGCGAGTGGCCATCTGAAAGCACAATCATAATGCAAAGGCATTAGAACTTCTAGCAAAATTTCGGCAGCATAACAGCTGTAAATGCTCAAGAAGGATTTGAGACATTTGACAAAGGATTTCGTACATACTCAACATCATCATATCAAAGTTCTGAAACCATTCTAACAACATAAGGTGGTAGTAGAACTGGACTAGGCTTGTAACCATCAAACTTATAAGGTACTACTGATTAGTAACTCGTGATCCTGATAGAAAGAACAGATCCTAATTCCTTAACCCCCGGTGGAAGAATGGACTGACTCAGATCAGAAAGTCATAAGGTATAAGGAGTAAAAAGAGCCTTACGTTCCAACCCACAAACAATTCCCCTACATATAACTACAGAATTTCTAGACTCAACATCGACCAGTTTGGCTTGGAGAACCTACAGGCAGTCCGGCTCTGATGCCAACGCTGTCAGGACCCCGACTCGATGTCACATCGATCTAGCCGGTAACACCTCATATCACTTTGCGGCCTCACGCACGGTATCCCCACGGGTGTCGTCTTACCTTTTCCCGGGACCGTTTGCGCCTTTTGGCTCACGTATATGATAGTGTCGCTAGCATCCATATGATAAGGAGCCCGGGCTGACATGACTAGTCGTAAACCCAAAGTGGCACAGACTTACAGGGACAGGCATCCATGACCCAGCTTCGAACGTGTCGGTCATCAGCAAGTGGGTCCGGGCTGTAGCACTGGGCTAGCAGGACTCCGGTAAACCGGGCTGTAGCGGGCTAACAGGACTCCGGTACTCAAAGCGTGACATTTCCCCGAAGGAACAGACACGGGAACGAAGAAGGACACATGCCGGCCAGCCTAAGTGTTCCAGAG
>NW_025234196.1:5389-7294 GCF_018294505.1 Triticum aestivum | reverse complement strand
TGTGGGGGAATCATAGTCTCCATCATCCTTTCCTAACATGGGACAATGCTCTAATAATGATGATCATCACACTTTTATTACTTACAACTCAAGAATTACAACTCAATACTTAGAACAAAATATGACTCTATGTGAATGCCTCCGGCGGTGTACGGGGATATGCAATGAATCAATAGGGGCATGTATGAAAAATTATGAAAGGTGGCTTTGCCACAAATACGATGTCAACTACATGATCATGCAAAGGAATATGACAATGATGGAGCGTGTCATAATAAATGGAATGGTGGAAAGTTGCATGGCAATATATCTCGGAATGGCTATGGAAATGCCATGATAGGTAGGTATGGTGGCTGTTTTGAGGAACATATAAGAAGGTTTATGTGTGATAGAGCGTATCATATCACGGGGTTTGGATGCACCGGCGAAGTTTGCACCAACTCTCAAGGTGAGAAAGGGCAATGCATGGTACCGTAGAGGCTAGAAAATTATGGAAGGGTGAGAGTGCGTATAATCCATGGACTCACATTAGTCATGAAGAACTCATATACTTATTGCAAAATTTTATTAGCCCTCGAAGCAAAGTACTACTACGCATGCCCCTAGAGGGATATATTGGTAGGAAAAGACCATCGCTCGTCCCCGGTCGCCACTCATAAGGAAAGCAATAACGGAACACCTTATGCGTCAAATTTGTCACACAACTTTTACCATACGTGCATGCTACGGGACTTGCCAACCTTAACACAAGTATTTCTCAATTTCACAATTACTCAACTAGCACACTCTAATATTACCACCTTTATATCTCAATACACTTATCAAGTATCAAACTTCTCATGATATTCAATGAACTCAATATGGAAGTTTTATTATACTCGTCTTGGATGCCTATCATATTAGGACTAATTTCACAATTAAAGCAAATTACCATGCTATTTAAGACTCTCAAAATAATATAAGTGAAGCATGAGAGATCAATAATTTCTATAGAATAAAACCACCACCGTGCTCTAAAAGATATAAGTGAAGCACTAGAGCAAAAACTATATAGCTCAAAAGATATAAGTGAACCACATAGAGTATTCTAACAAATTCCGAATCATGTGTGTCTCTCTCAAAAGGTGTGTACAGCAAGATGATTGTGGTAAACTAAAAAGCAAAGACTCAAATCATACAAGACGCTCCAAGCAAAACACATATCATGTGGTGAATAAAAATATAGCCCCAAGTAAAGTTACCGATAGACGAAGACGAAAGAGGGGATGCCTTCCGGGGCATCCCCAAGCTTAGGCTTTTGGTTGTCCTTGAATTTTAACTTGGGGTGCTTTGGGCATCCCCAAGCTTAGGATCTTGCCAATCCTTGTTCCATAATCCATCAAATCTTTACCCAAAACTTGAAAACTTCACAACACAAAACTTAACAGAAAATCTCGTGAGCTCCATTAGCGAAAGAAAACAAAACACCACTTCAAGATACTGTAATGAACTCATTCTTTATTTATATTGGTGTTAAACCTACTGTATTCCAACTTCTCTATGGTTTATAGACTCTTTTACTAGCCATAGATTCATCAAAATAAGCAAACAACACACGAAAAACAGAATCTGTCAAAAACAGAATAGTCTGTAGTAATCTGTATCTAACACAAACTTCTGGAACTCAGAAACATCTACCAAAATAGGACGACCTAGATAATTTGTTTATTTATCTACTGCAATTGGAATCAGTATTTTATCACGTTCTGGTGATTTTAAACAATTGTATTCATGAATAGAAAGTTTCTGGAATTTTCAGCAAGATCAAATAACTATCATCCAAGAAGATCCTATAGGTTTAACTTGGCAAAAACACTAATTAAAACACAAAACCACATCTAAACAGAGGCTAGATCAAATATTTAT
>NW_025234196.1:3521-4695 GCF_018294505.1 Triticum aestivum | reverse complement strand
GAATAAAATGGCAAGGGTGAAGTGGGGGAGTGGAAAACGAGAGGCAAATGGCAAATAATATAATGCGAGGGATAAGAGTTTGTGATGGGTACTTGGTATGTCTTGACTTGTGCGTAGACTCCCCGGCAACGGCGCCAGAAATGGCTCGTTGACGGGAGATCAAATCTTGACTTGACTTGGTGTAAGCCTCCCCGGCAATGGCGCCAGAAATCCTTCTTGCTACCTCTTGAGCACTGCGTTGGTTTTCCCTTGAAGAGGAAAGGGTGATGCAGCAAAGTAGCGTAAGTATTTCCCTCAGTTTTTGAGGACCAAGGTATCAATCCAGTAGGAGGCCACGCTCAAGTCCCACGCACCTACACAAACAAATAAGAACCTTGCAACCAACGCGATAAAGGGGTTGTCAATCCCTTCACGGCCACTTGCAAAAGTGAGATCTGATAGAGATGATAAGATAATATTTTTGGTATTTTTATGATAAAGATAAAAAGTAAGGATTGGAAAATAAACGGTAATAGAAATAACTTGCTGACGAAAGATTAATATGATGGAAAATAGACCCGGGGGCCATAGGTTTTACTAGTGGCTTCTCTCAAGATAGCATAAGTATTACGGTGGGTGAACAAATTACTGTCGAGCAATTGATAGAATTGAGCATAGTTATGAGAATATCAAGGTATGATCATGTATATAGGCATCATGTCCGTGACAAGTAGACCGACTCCTGCCTGCATCTACTACTATTACTCCACACATCGACCGCTATCCAGCATGCATCTAGAGTATTAAGTTCATAAGAACAGAGTAACGCTTTAAGCAAGATGACATGATGTAGAGGGATAAACTCATGCAATATGATATAAACCCCATCTTTTTAACCTCGATGGCAACAATACAATATGTGTCTTTTCCCCTACTGTCACTGGGATCGAGCATCGCAAGATTGAACCCAAAGCTAAGCACTTCTCCCATTGCAAGGAAGATCAATCTAGTGGGCCAAACCAAACTGATAATTCGAAGAGACTTGCAAAGATAACCAATCATACATAAAAGAATTCATAGGAGATTCAAATATTGTTCATAGATAATCTTGATCATAAACCCACAATTCATCGGATCTCGCCAAACACACCGCAAAAGAAGATTACATCGAATAGATCTCCAAGAGAATCGAGAG
>NW_025234196.1:0-2766 GCF_018294505.1 Triticum aestivum | reverse complement strand
CGCACCAGAACCAGTTAACCCTCGTACACCTCTCCGTCTGCGACTCCGCTCCCGCATCTTCCCATCTCTAGCTCATTGCTGTCCGGGGCCTCGCCGTCGTCCACCACCTTGGATGCGCTCGGTGTGGCGTGGTCAACGCACAAAAAAATGAATACTCCCCCTGCTATGTGGGACCCACCATAGTTGGAGGCCGACTTGTAGGCCTACTGATGCGGATGGAGGGCTTTGTAAACTTAGTCAATATGAACAATTATAGCTCTAGTGACCGTACGATGTCCATCCAACGGCCGTAGTGCTTCTTCAACCTCTGGTCTTCTTGCTCCAGCCGCCCAAACCAGCAATGATCGTGCCGCCTGCTCCTGCCTCCCGTGGTTGGCTCTGCTGTCGCACAGGCCTGACCACCCCTCCCTACTCCAACCTCTGGCCAGGCCATCCCTCTACTCACCCACACCCCCTGTTATTCTCTGGCGACGGCGGACTTACGCCGCAACCGAACTAGTGAACCCTCGGACTCCCCTCCGTGTGGGCATCCACCCGCCTCGTCTTCTCTGGCTCCTCGTTGTTCCCTTCCTAGGCCTCATCGTTGTCTACCGCCTTGGTGCTCTCGTTGCGGCGTGGTCAATGTGGTCAAGGAACGACTTCCATCAGAAGTGTACTGTACGTGGAGAGGCTGACAGCTGGGTCCATGGCCGTAGCAAGGAAGTGCAACCTTATTACACGTAAAATAATGATTCTTCCACCTGACAGCAGGGACTCACTGGACGGCCCATCGTATTTCACCAAAAAACATTTCCCCCTGACTGCTGGGACCCACCAGGTACATCTTTGCACGCAAGGAAGTGCGTCCATATTACGGGCAAAAAATATGATTCTCCCCCTGACAGCTGGGACCCACCAGCTATATTTTCGCATGCAAGGAAGTGCCTCCTTACCTCCCTGATAGCTAGGACCCACCCGGTCGAACCGTACGTAGGATTGTCTATCTGGTCGCGAACGTGTACGTACATACTGGTCGATCGGTCTATCTGCAGCAATGAACCGTGTCCGAGTAAGGAGATGCACGTCTCGTAGTAGAGGCGCGGATGTAGCATGTCACGCAGTCCCATCTATATATACCATGTACACGTACATACAGCCACGCTGCAAGAAATTAAATACGGTTATGTATGTACATAAGGGCGGGGTCTCGAACGCCTACTCGCACATACGTACGGCCAGGGCTCGTGTACATGGAGAGGCAACGGAGAGTAGCGACGGTGTCATGTTCATCGGCAGCCAATCGGCTGGGTCGGAACGGAGAAACTGCGTCATGTTCATCGGGAGGCAAGGGAATGCGTCCTATTCATCGGGAGCCAACCGGCTTGGACGGAACAGCCGAAACGAGGCATGGCGTACCACAGAACGGAGGAAACGGCCTTATGTTCGACCGCCTACGGTCGAAACAGGATCCTATTCACCAGGAGGGGTCTGGCGTACCACAAAACAGAGGAAACGGACTTCTCTTCGACCTCCTACGGCCTAAATGGGGTCCTGTTGATCGGGAGGGGTGTGGCGTACCGCAAAACGGAGGAAACGGACTTCTCTTTGACCTCCTACGGTCGAAACAGGGGTCCTGTTCATCGGGAGGGGTGTGGCGTACCACAAAACGGGACTCCATGGGCTACTGTTCATCCATCGTCTACTGCCTCGCTCCAGCCTCCACGGGCAATTGTTCATCCACCGCTGAGCTCCTCCAGCCTCCACCTGCGACTGTTCATCCACGGTGTCTCCCTCCTGCCTCCACCAGCTACTATTCATCCACGGGCTCCTGTTCATCCAGCCTCCACGGGCTACTGTTCAACCAGCCCTCCACGGGTTACTGTTCATCCAGCCCTCCACCGGCTACTGTTCAACTAGCCCTCCATGGGGTCCTGTTCATCCACCCCCAACTGGCTCAATCGGGGTCCTGTTCATCCAACGGCAACGGCCTCTACTACCACGGGGTCCTGTTCATCCAACCCCACCGGGAACTGTTCATCGAACCCCCAACAACGCTCATTATTCATCAAGAGGCAGCAAGTTCGATCGGCTTCAGTTAGCAGCAGTAGCGAAGGAATCGCTCGATCGGGTTCAGTTAACAGCCATGGATCGATCGATCGCTCGGGTTCAGTAACGCGTAGCCAGTGCAATCACTCGGGTTCAGTAGGCAAACGCCTCGCTCGGGTTCAGTTAGAGCCCAACGTCTCGCACCCACGTGCATACATGTACGAGAGAAACGCGCAATCCCTCCGTGCATCGCTCGGCCCCGACCACCCACCATAACCGGGAACTCCCCGATATTTTCCACGCCCTCGCTTCTACCATGATTTTTTCTGTCATGGCCGGCCCAAAGAATATCATGTAGCTGCGTTTCTGGCCCGCCCAGGATGAAAAGCCCATTTTCTGTCATGATTTTTTGTCATAGAAGTAGGAGCCCAGCACATCTATGATGATACCGGGTTTTGTCACAATTATCGTCATAGAAGTGTCATAAGCATGACAGGAAAAAAATCGTTCGGCCCAAAATGTCACGGATGTGTCTTTTTCTGTAGTGATGGGCCTGCCAGTCAGCATGCCTCGCGGTGTGCTTCTCTTCCTCGGCCTTCTTCTCCGCCTCTATTTTGGCGCGCTCCGCCGGAGGCAAAGCCTCCCACAAGGCTACGACCATTTCTTTCCAAAGCTCCTCAAGGCTAGGGGGCTCGGCGGGCGGCGCGGCATTCTCCTCATAGCGGGGAGCTGACACGTCCT
>NW_025234195.1:0-7294 GCF_018294505.1 Triticum aestivum | reverse complement strand
TTTTAGGTTTTGTTTTTGGTTATTCCCTTTTCTTTATATTTATTTTCTTTTAATTTACAATTTGTTTTAATTTTGTATAAAAATATATAATTAGCATCTACTTTAGTGTTTCAACATACCCCAATGCCACAAAAGAGTTTGGTGACAAAAATGAAATATTTTAATATTTTATTAATTGTAAAAGGCATTTAACTAATTGTTTTTGCTATTGTTTAAAATGTTTTTAGAGTATTAAACCTTTTCTAAAAATGTGGTTTCTCCACCATACTTACCTATGCATTATTTGGCTCACCCCGAACATTTTAGTTTTAATATTTGAAAACTTTTATTGTTTGCTTGATTTTGAATTGAATTTGAATCGGTTTCGAACTAACGCGAGATTAGCATCAGTAATCGAGGTGACGTGGCATCATTAGCACAGGTTCACTCTAGCTTAACTATCCGAGCGTCACAATTCTCCTCCACCACAAGAAATCTCGTCCCGAGATTTAAGAGGGGAGTAAGGGGGGGGGGGTTTCTGGTTATTCTAATGGATCTTCTTGAAGAAGTTAATCCCTTTTGTTGATGTCTTCAATCCTTTATTCCGGTGCATCATGATAAACTTGTCACCATTTCTTCGTGAACTCCATCGTGCTTACGAATAGGTAAGGGGTAGCTCTACAATGCAAGGGTGTTATAAGGGAAAATCATCTGGGGGTATCCCAAGAATGAACTTATGAGTATCTCTCGAGTTGAACAAATGACACACATCGAGAGCAAAGTAAGACAGTGCGATAAGAAGTTTCAAGCGGATAGGCAATCGTTCATTGTCTGAAACAGGGTGCGAAAGGGTTCAGAGCAACGGGAATAAGTATTGTGTCCGATACCAGGATAGATCAACAGGCAAGTGGCCCGTGAATTACCTACAAAGTCAAGCGTGAGGAATAACTTCGGCAACAGGGGTGTACAGGAGAGTCAGGTTTCGATCCTGCGAAACTATGGGTTATGGGCCCACCATGTGGTTAAAAGTAGAAGGTTGGTGACATCTTGCACGATCATGTAAGCAAGGCATGTTAGAGGAGAGTCTGAGGGTCATGTCGGCAACAACATAGGTACCAAGGGCGAGGGACGAAGAGAACCATTTTCCTGCTTGTTGAACGAGGCGGACCAATAGGCAAGGTTCTCGTCCATCGGTGGTTACTGGAATGTCATCAACAATAGTAATAGGGTCTTACTTACAGAGTGGTACAACGAGGGGCTTACCTAAGCAGGGGATTATCACTGCTTAGATTATATAGGTCACAAGAAGGGTCAAACAGACCCATGGAAAGGAAAATGTGATCATTAGGTTAAACAGAACAATGGAAGGGAAAAATGTGTTTAAACACATATTTCGGGGGTATATCCTTCCCAAGGATAAGCAGAGCATGATATCCATGACAGGATATAATGTAGAAAACCCTTTATGTAAGGGGAGAGAAATTTCATGACATTACCCATACAACGGTGTTCGGATAATTGAGCAAGAAACATTTAGCATTGGGCTTCCGATGTTCTTGTTGAAAATCAAAGTATCGCAGACATGCTTCGAGATAGCATTGACATGGTCTTCATGTGAAGATCAGACTTTGGAAACACGAAGGATCCATCAGGAATAACTTGTAGAATAAGTCTTACAATTTCCTCATGGATGAATGGATAACCTTGTTGAAAAGGAATCTATAATGATAGGTCCTCCAGCCGGGGGGGGGGTGCTAGGCATGACATCATGTTAGCGGGTCATCAAAGGATCAACTTCATGACTCTTGGAAAATTGTCCCAACCATCATATCTGACCGAGATTCAGATCCGATTGGTGTCAGGATACCTCAGACTTAGGATACCTGAGAAGAAAAGGTGCAACGCAAATTGACGAGATGACATTGTAAGATTCTCGGGGAAATGAACTACGAAGTGATTTCCGTTAACAAGAGTCCATCATTAACCCAAGGAGAGGACAAGGAGGTGTCTGGTGAAACCAACGGCAATTCGCCAAGATTCCCCAAAAGATGGATTTCCACCATTAAGTGAACAAGGAGATAACAATTGCCAAATCAAATGATATAAGGAAGTATGCTCGAGGAAAACATACACAAATAAACATTGGTTGAAATGTGCGCCCGAAATATGGGTTGGGTTGCACGACCAATGTCAGAATGGTGATTCAATTAACGAAGGACTTAGAATGAACTATCGCCCATTCACTTCAACGCAATAGGGTTGCTAGGAGTTTAGAATTCACACGTCATAGCTCCAATGTCGGTATTCCGGTTGAAAACAATACGAGGACCAAGGAATGAACGAAGATGGCAAGAAGTATTATGATATCAAGAATTATTAAGAGGTGGTGAAATTCTCACCACATCCTTGACAAAAAGAGATGGTAATACTTCCGAGGTAAGGAAGATCAATTGCTGGACAGCAAGGAACTCAAGGTATAACACCAAACATGAACAAGCTTGTGTTGGTGGGAAGGTAATAAAGTGGTCGATGATAATACAATTCATCGAGGCAAGGATGGTATTTCTCATCATGAATCCAATTGATATCCTGGATGAGCTCAGAATGTTGACGATCTCGAAACCTTTGTCGCGAGAGTTCATGAAGATGTAATCGATCGGCGACGACATCAAGTCAAAGTAATGATGAAGTGAAAGGTTATAGGAACCAAGGGTACGACACAAACTCGAACTCAAGCTTGTTGGTTAAGGTGAAAGGATATGACGAGGAAAATCGACGTAAGGTTAGTTCATCGTCGAAAATTGGTGCTCCGAGAATAAGGACCAGGTAGCACCGTTAGAATCGTCACGACAATGATATAGCCAAACAGGCTAGGAATGGCGTGATCGGGTACAAACTCGACTTATAGAAGCTTACTGAAGAGTTGTTGAACCGTAGAGCGATCTCGGTTCAGTTATCGGTGTATTTGAGTGTTCAGTAACACAGAGCCCGCGGAAAATTGGAATCAGTGGGAAGGTAGCACTTGATGAAGAACTCATAAAAAGTTATGCAGTTCCATGATAATCTCGAGATACCAGGGGGGTAATACTCGACACAAGATCAAAGTAAAGGTTGGACTGGTGTATTGATCCATAGAAGAC
The DNA here is from genome assembly GCF_018294505.1 of Triticum aestivum. NCBI lineage: Eukaryota > Viridiplantae > Streptophyta > Magnoliopsida > Poales > Poaceae > Triticum > Triticum aestivum. Next base: position 4,175 of record NW_025234195.1, on the reverse strand, counting down.
AATTGTTTTAACTTGTCCGAGAAATGAGATCAAAGAAGAACAATCATGGTCGGAACCACGGTTGCAAGGGATCAATTCATAGATACCATAGGTTAGTTATCAAGGAAATAGTTATTGTTACAAGAAGCCTTAATGATAGGATATATATCGCGTCCATGGGCATGAACACAAGTTCAAGGTCGACTCCCACTTCTCCAATGCATACCCTTTCATTCACTTCTCGCTGTGATAAAGGCATTAGTGTTGAAAGTTTTACCTGGTGAAATACCAGATGAGTATGACTAGTGAAAACTTCCGAGTTCACACATATAAAGGAAGGCATAGGTTCAACCCGTCAGGGTATCATGGAAACATATACCACAAGCTTCAGTAGTAAATGCCACCAGCTCGAAAGCAGAGCATGGTTGGCCAAGCAGAGGATACAACTTAACAAAGGTATTATGTATCAGGGGAAGAACTCACAAAGTGATCAAGTGTGAAGGTCATTGTCGGATAACAATCCAACAAAGGACCTGATGGTCCACAAAGGATCCGATATGAGTATCGATACTCAACCAGAAGAGGAAGGAATGCAGATGCAACAGGTTATGGAAGCATCTGAATAATTCACAGCTTAAATGCAAAGGAATTATGATTTCCAAAACGAAGGATCAGAAGCAATGCTCTGATTAGGGGTGGATAAGTTGAATAGCCTTAGGGTACAATCAACAACAATTGGATTGGTCGAGAACCAATTCCCGTTAAAAGAATGGCATCTCAGCCAGAAAGGTAATTTATAAGGATCAATGATGATTGCGGGTATTCGCAAACATATTGAGTCAATAGACCCAAAATGATGATGACAAGGAATGTCAATAAGATTTCTATACTTATGGGTTTAATCATAATGAAAGCAAACAAGAAATTCCAGAGCAATAGGTTGCTGAGGATTTTTGGAATATCGGGTGGTATTTCGAAGACTTTTGTGTAACTCATGAACAACTGGGGGATGGGCGGATACTCGATAAATGCGAGAATTAACCGTAGGGGTATTCAAGTGACAAGAACAGCAAGGCAGTAAGCTCAAGGGATTATCGAAACCACGACGAGTTTTTCAGGGTATCTTGTAATAACAAGACCACTGGGGATGAATGTAAGAATAACAAATGCAAGTAGTTATCCATAAGGGTTTGCGGTGGAAGGTGAATTGCAAACGCGATGAACACAAGTTCTCGGGTTAACAGCGGAGAGTATCTTCAGGGTCTTCTGGTGCAGCAGACGATCATCAGTAACAAGGGGCTCTCCGGGTGAAAGTGATAACGAGATCCTAGTGTTAGATTTAGTAAACTTCATTTAACCCGAATAGAAGAGATGTCAGAGTCCCAGAGTATAGGTCGAGGAATAAAAGATCCTAATACTACCCAATGGCGACATGTGCCCGTAAGACACACAGCCATGTTAGTAAAAGTTTTGTAAAGTCTAGACTCCACTTCGGCCAAGGAGTTGGAAAGGGGGATTCCTACAGGCAGTCGGCTCTGATACCAACTTGTGACGCCCCCGATTTAATCGTACACTAATCATGCACGCAAATGTGTACGATCAAGATCAGGGACTCACGGGAAGATATCACAACACAACTCTACAAATAAAATAAGTCATACAAGCATCATAATACAAGCCAGGGGCCTCGAGGGCTCGAATACAAGTGCTCGATCATAGACGAGTCAGCGGAAGCAGCAATGTCTGAGTACAGACATAAGTTAAACAAGTTGCCTTAAGAAGGCTAGCACAAACTGGGATACAGATCGAAAGAGGAGCAAGCCTCCTGCCTGGGATCCTCCTAGGTCACTCCTGGTCGTCATCAGCGGGCAGCACGTAGTAGTAGGCACCTCCAGTGTAGTAGGGGTCGTCGTCGACGGTGACGTCTGGCTCCCGGACTCCAGCATCTGGTTGCGACAACCAGAAAGAAAGGAAAGGGGAAAAAGGGGGGAGAAAGCAACCGTGAGTACTCATCCAAAGTACTCGCAAGCAAGGAACTAAACTACATATGCACGGGTATATGTGTAAGGAGGCCATATCAGTGGACTGAACTGCAGAAAGCCAGAATACGAGGGGGATAGCTAGTCCTATCGAAGACTACGCTTCTGGCAGCCTCCGTCTTGCAGCATGTAGAAGAGAGTAGATAGAAGTCCTCCAAGTAGCATCTCCCAGTAGCATCTCCAAATAGCATCTCCAAGCAGCATCTCCAGTAGCATCGCATAGCATAATCCTACCCGGCAATCCTCTCCTCGTCGCCCTGCGGAAAAGCGATCACCGGGTTGTCTGTGGAACTTGGAAGGGTGTGTTTTATTAAGTATCCGGTTCTAGTTGTCATAAGGTCAAGGTACAACTCCAAGTCGTCCTGTTACCGAAGATCACGGCTATTCGAATAGATTAACTTCCCTGCAGGGGTGCACCACATAGCCCAACACGCTCGATCCCATTTGGCCGGACACACTTTCCTGGGTCATGCCCGGCCTCGGAAGATCAACACGTCGCAGCCCCACCTAGGCACAACAGAGAGGCCAGCACGCCGGTCTAAACCTAAGCGCACAGGGGTCTGGGCCCATCGCCCATAGCACACCTGCACGTTGCGTGGGCGGCCGGAAGCAGAACTAGCCCCCTTAATACAAGAGCAGGCTTACGTTCCAATCCAGCGCGCGCCGCTCCGTCGCTGACGTCTGAAGTGCTTCGGCTGATACCACGACGTCGGGATACCCATAACTACTCCCACGTAGATGGTTAGTGCGTATAGGCTCGTAGCCAGACTCAGATCAAATACCAAGATCTCGTTAAGCGTGTTAAGTATCCGCGAACGCCGAACAGGGCCAGGCCCACCTGTCTCCTAGGTGGTCTCAACCTGCCCTGTCGCTCCGCCACAAAGTAACAGTCGAGGGCCGTCGGGAACCCAGGCCCACCTCTACCGGGATGGAGCCACCTGTCCTTTCAGCCCCCTCGTCAGAATCACCTGCGGGTACTCAATGAGCTGACCCGACTTTAGTCACCATCTGTATAGTATGTATGTATGTAGTATATACCCGTGATCACCTCCCAAGTGATCACGGCCCGATAGTATAGCAAGGCAGACTGACAAGAATGTAGGGCCAATGATGATAAACTAGCATCCTATACTAAGCATTTAGGATTGCAGGTAAGGTATCAACAGATGTAGCGACAATGCCAGGCTATGCATCAGAATAGGATTAACGGAAAGCAGTAACATGCTAAACTACTCTAATGCAAGCAGTGTAGAGAAGAGTAGGCGATATCTGGTGATCAAGGGGGGGGCTTGCCTGGTTGCTCTGGCAAGAGAGAGGAGTCGTCAACTCCGTAGTCGAACTGGTCAGCAGCAGCGTCGATCTCGTAGTCTACCGGAGAGAAGAGGGGGAAGAAATAATGAATACAGAGCAAACAAAGCATCACAAAATATAACAAGGCAATACGCGGTGTTCGGGGTGCCCTAACGCGGTAGTAGATGATACCGGTGAAGGGGGGAAAACATCCGGGAAAGTATTCCCGGTGTTTCGTGTTTTCGGGCAGAGGAGCCGGAGGGGAAAAGTTGCGAGTTCGATAGGTTAGGGGTGTGTGGCGGACGAACGGACTGCGTATCCGGAATCGTCTCGTCGTTCTGAGCAACTTTCATGTTGAAAATATTTTAATCTGGATTACGGATTAAAAGATATGATTTTTAAAAGATTTTATTAATTTCTGGAATTTAATTAATTATTTAATTAATTCGAAAATGCATTTATGACATCAGCATGATGTCATGCTGACGTCAGCAGTCAACAGGGTTGACTGAGTCAACCCTGACAGGTGGGTCCCGTTCGTCATACACTGTTAACTAATTAACCTAATTAAGTTTAATTAACAATAGTTAATTAGGTTAATTAGTTATTAGGTTAATTAATCAGGATTAATTAGATTAATTATTTACTTAATTAATTAATTAATTAATTAATTTTCATTCATTTTTTTTATATAAATCTCATTTTCCTTTTCTTTTATTTAAAAGTTCTGTGGGGGTGGGGCCCCAATGTCATAGGCCCCAGGGGGCCAAACGGGCGTGCGGGCGTGCGGGGTGGCCCGTTCGGGCGCAACCCAGGGGGACGCGGGCGTGGGCGCCCGCCCGATCCCGCGCCGGCGTGGCGGAGAGG